>NC_082603.1:10112879-10412879 GCF_030936135.1 Gavia stellata | reverse complement strand
CCCATCTCCCTCCTGCATCTGTCTTGAAAACTTAAAACTGGACTATCCACAGTACTGTACTAAACTGGACTATTAAACTGCAGTATTATCTGCTGTAAAGGGAATAACATCTGAATGATCGTGAAATAGCATTCACAGAAAATTTTACAAAAATCTTGGCAACAGAAAGCGGTGAAAATCTTTTTATCTCTGCCCAACTGATAATAGAAATTGTTCAGAGAATATTTTAAAAGGTTTAGATTTTTTTAGTGAAAACGAATTATAAAATTTTAACTATATCTTCAGTAGATGTATCTGCATATTATACTTCCTTGTGGGAGCAGAGTGTTTACCTCTACACAATAAACTGTCTATAACTTAATGCTTGTGAATAGTGCTACCTGTTGTTTAGTATCTGAAAATATTTGTCTATCTTAAATATTTCCAGTTACCCAAATGAATAACTTAATCAGAAAATTCTCTGCTGAAGTTAATGCCTGGGGTTTTTTTTGCCTAAAAATGTAAACAGCCTTTCACTTCACTTACAGCAAGAATGCCACCTGATTTAGCCGCCCAGTTTTGCATCACAGGTAACTGATGACTGAGAAAAATTATAACAAATAATTTTTATACTGATGTTTGTCCAAACTACCTAGTGAATCAATTAATATATTTATAGAAATCAGGACTAATGTGCTGAAAACTCACAGATTAAGAAAATATTCGTAAGATATTTACTATACAATGAATAATTAAAAAAAGAATATTATGAAATTATTTTGTTCCACCTTTATGTTGACATAGGAAGCATTACTAAAATTTTCCAAAGCATCTGGGGT
This sequence comes from Gavia stellata, assembly GCF_030936135.1. Lineage (NCBI taxonomy): Eukaryota > Metazoa > Chordata > Aves > Gaviiformes > Gaviidae > Gavia > Gavia stellata. The sequence goes on along the minus strand of NC_082603.1, from coordinate 10,412,061 downwards.
ATAACTGAGAAACCCACTTCATTCTGTAGTCACATCTGTTCTTGTGGTTGCAGCCTCCTGAAGGCTATACAGACACTTCCCCACACTTTTTCAAAACCTTTCTCACAACTTACTGGGTTTGCCTAGGGCAATTTCTGTCTCTCTTCTTTGCTAGTCTCTAAACCCATGGAGAAACTTTTCTCCAAAAAGCAACAGTTACTTGGGAACAGCATGCCTCTTCTGTTATTTTCAGGGCTGTAACACTCTAGATGCCACTAAAATTTGCTACTGTGAAGTCCTGAGTACAAAGTTTCCTGTAAGTTTTTGTGCTTTAGCAAGGCAGAGTCATTCCCACTGAAAGTCCACCAGCAAAGCGTCTTGTCAAACCATGTTAAATCTTAAAGATTCTTTGATATCCTCATTGCTGGGTCACAGATGCTTTTTATTTCTCAAAATGTTGGCATTTGCTTCTCAGGAATATCCTGGAATTTCAAAATCACAAGGAAAAGAAAGAATTTATATTACAAGAAAATCAGATAAAAAGTTTCCAGTACTGTATCAGAACTACACAAAAACTATTCAAGAAATTAGTACTTGTCAGCATTTGTTATTTATTATTATTTTCAAAGAAAAAAAAAGTAACTAATTCCCACTCCTTTCTTTGTTCCTAATGATTTGAGGAACATGTCTTTCTATCAGAGATTTATGAACCAAAACCAAGTACAGTATTTCCTTCTTTCAGGATTTCATACACTGAAAGTAGCCTTTTAGAAATCCTGCAACGCTAAATAAGGTTAAAAAAGAACCCCAAGAATAATAAAGCAGTAAATTATAATACTTGTTTCTCAGCTATTAAAAGCAAACATACACTTCCCATTGTTTTCCTTTGCAGTTAAACTGCCTCTTTCACATCAATAGCTAATACCTTTTTATTTGGCTTGTTTACTTCCTCATTAGGCATTCCGTTGAAATAACCTGTGGCACATCAACTGACTTCAACAGATAATCATAGCTGTGAGACGCTACAAAATGGGCATACCTGTCCCATGAATATATTTAGTTTGAATGTTACAGGATTTTTAACTATCAGAAAAATGAAATTCTAGCAGTCTCTCATTAGGAATAGGAGGACTTCAAGACAGTTTAGAAAAGGGATGACATGATACAGTTGCCTAAGATAGAAGTATATTAGACTGAGCAACCGAGAAGCTTTCTTCCAGTTTTAAATTTCAAAGCCAACCAACTAAAATCACCATCCTAAATTACTTCTCCATCACCTACTGATTATCCCAAAACCCCAAATCATCATTTTCCTCCTGTCCTGACTAGGGTCCAAAAATACTATTGTTTTTCTCCTTTTTCTGGAAAGAGGTTCTCTCTCACCATATTATACTTCACTTTCATCACATCCTAAATTCTTCTATGCACATTCTATACCTGTATATTTTTTACTGTCTGTTCAGTTGTAACTTATTCATTCTCTAGTTAATCCTTTACTCCTCACATCTTAATTATCTTTTATTGCTTTTTAGCCTTCAAATAAATCTTTCTCATTCCCCTCTGTTTACTGATCCTTTGAAGTTTTCCAGTGTCAAATGATTCTCTAAAGTTTTCCTCCACACAGCATGGTGTAGTGACCTTGTTCTATAGAAAATCTTTATGACACCATGATTCTTCTCTAAGAACTGCACTAAGAGTGCTTCATAAATAATTATGCTTTTGTCTTTCAAAATTCACATAAAGTATTTCCTATGACAGCAAAAGCTGTAGATCACAAATGCACTACAAGGGTTAGCACACAGAACTAAGATGCAAGAAGAGAAAGTCAACTTTTTCTGTTAATTTTTATTAAGGTTTGGTTCTGTTGAGAAAAAAACCCCCAAAACATTATTCAAACTGCACCTACAAACAAAATATAAAAACTGGTTAGGTATAACATCACTGAGTTTTATGCTGTGTTACAGATGCAGGTTCTAAGCTAAGTTGTTTCCTTCACATGTCAATCTGAGTTATCAGCTCTTAAATTGCTGTAGCCAATGCTGTTCAGTTGTAAGCACAAGATAAATCAAACCCAATTTGCCTTTCCCCTACTTTTCAGAAAAGAGGAATAAGAAAATGTTGAAGAATGCAATTCAATCAGGTTTCATGGGAAAGGTAGAAAAATCTATGAGAACAGTGTTTAAAGTACAGAAATGAAGAACAGTCAGCTTTACCTAAAGTCACAGTTGTTAGGAGTCAGTAATCCACATGAGAATTTGTTTTGGTTTCTGCAAGGATATGATTATTCTATTCAGATGCTCACATGGTAAAGCCGGCACTCTACAATCTGAAGGAAAGTAAGGAAGAACATGCCTTGCCTGGAAGGCTCTTCTCTTTTTACTGTTGTCACGGTTAAGTTATTTCACTATTTTACAAGAATGTGAAAGGACCCTTTATTACAGTATAATATCAACTCAACTAATAAAACCTCCAACTATAAAATTAGATGTATAACATTGTCGTGTTCCAATAACAACAATCAATAGATAGTAATCCTGTTAAACTCATCAAATTCTGACTCAGTTAAAACTGGAGAGACATTAAACTAATGAAACAATTTAATATTTTCTCATTGAATATCACCTATAATCTTCTCAAGACTAATAGTGCAAGCCATGCTATGGGTTATTTGATAATTATATATCATCAATAGACTATGGGCTTTTTTATTAGTTAATGGTATCACCAGATATAAAGAACACCTACACTTAATTCTACTTTTATCAGTAAAATGAAATCCCTCTGTCACTTAAGAGCATTGGCCCAAAATGAAAACAATTACAGGAAAATTCTTAGCAGAGAAAGTCAGTAAGTCTGCGCTTCCTTGAAATTCTGAAATATTTTTCTATCTCAAAGGCAGTAATTTGAAATAGTACAGACAGATTTTTATTTGGCAAATGATAAAAATCTCCACAGAACACGAGAAGTTTCCTCATTTTTGTATATCTAGCCACAAGCCATGGCTAAATGAAGAAAAAAGAAAAAATGTTATTTTGGCTGGAGGGAATTGGATATTTGATACCCATAATAGACCAACAGCTAGACAAATTATGGATTTACACCTAATTTTGCAATCCAGCAATTAAGCAAGTTATGTGATGTGATTACAGGAGTTTTGGGGTGACAAGTTATTCAACATCCTGCTTTTAGATTTTATTTCTATTTTAAAACAAGAGAGCTACACGTACTTGAAAGTACAGCATTATGGGTCTATTAAACTCATATGAATCCCACAAGAATCAGCAAACTTTAAAACTATTAACTTTCTGACGTTGCCTTTGACATAGTGTTTAAAGGACTGTGGACAGATATTTAGGATCTTTGAGGATTTTGCCACATGGGAAATATAAGAACATGACAAGGCAACCCCATACACCTCAGTTTACAAGGGTTTTGGTTAACACTGCAATAAATAGTTGTGAATTTGGGAGAAAAAAAATAAACCCCAAATTTTTAATCAATGGGCAAACATATGTGCATTAATTTCAAAAAAGCTACCCTTCATATTATTTATGCTATCATAAATATTGTGGGGTTTTTCCCCAATATTAAACCATCCAAAACCAAGCCATCAACCAAGACTCCAGTGTGCTAAACAGCAAGAAAAGCTAAACAAAAGTATGATATATATGACAAATATAATTAAACACAAATTTGCAGATAGCAAATTAAAAAGAAATCAGATCTTTAAGTCTTTAATACAGGCTTTTATAGTGTTGTTTGAAAGTTCTAATTTTTTTTTAATCATATTGCTAAATATTTTTGGCTATTCTTTGGCAAAAAGTACCTCTAGTTTTGTTGTGCTTCAGTTAAGTTCTTAATTAGTTGTCAGCAATGTCTTAAGCTTACCCTATTTACCTTATTTATGCTTGCTACTCTTCTAGCACACCCCCAGTTACCATTACTCTGTCATTCTCAGTTAGAATTAATACCACACCCACAGTAAGTCATCAATTTACAAGTGATTTTCTGCTTGTGGTGGTCCTGGAGAGACCAACAGAAAGTACAAATGGTAAGTCTCAGAAATCAGAAGGGAAATTAAAAAAACCTGCATGTTATTGTTTTGTTCAACTGCCAGGACTTGAAGATTAGGGCGCCATTGATCCATTTTTCTTGTAACTTGCGTTGACAAAACTGAACCAAGGAAAAATGGAGAGTAACATGACAGAGAGGGAGGAGCAGAGAACCACATGTCTATACTATATCAGAGCATGAACACTCAACTAACTGCTCTGCACTTTCACTTCTCAGATTTCATCATTTACCTGTGAGAAAATGTTGATCATAAGAGATACACTTGTCAAAAAAAAGAAAAAACCCTACTATGTAGCCTTTGTCACATCTGGGAACAAAGCTTTTCAGGTGATGAGAGGATGGAGAGATGTGCCACTGCTTGCTGGAATTACACACTATTTTTTTCTTTGGGTGGTTCATACATCTCTGAAAACCCTGGGAGAAAAGGTGAAAATCTTCTCCCTCTTTGTAAGGAGCTTAATAAAGATAATAAGAGCTCTTTCATGACAACCCACCATTAGTGTAGTCCCTGTAATTCTTTAGTCCCTTGCTAGCAACACTGGACAGGGATAATAAGCAAAAACAAAGTGCCCAAACATCCAGCAAGTGCTGTTAAGACACATTTGCTAAGACATATGTTCATGTCTGAGCAGTTGGTAGAGGCCTCTAGCTCCTGTGCTAGAAGGCATATACTATGGTAACCTCTTAAATACCACTTCACTGAACATAGTGCATCTTCAGAGATTGCTTTGGGGAAATCAGCTATGCACTGATACAAACTACAGTTAAGCTACTAGGACTCAGCCTTCACTACAAAATGAAACACTACTCCAAAAGCTAAGATAAACTCTATTCCTCTCTTTACTCATATGTGTCCGCTGTGTTCTGTACAGAGACAATAAAACTAAGAAAAACTACACTGACCAAATAATTTTTTTTCTTTTTTTATTTTCCCAGTAAACGGAGCTTTGAAGGGCATGGCTATTGATTTTGATTGCAGATCAATTAAATCTATCAATAACAACAATATTCGCAAATCAAAGCTGAATAAAGAAGATGAAGCTATAATTTAAAATGCACAGCAAGTTTGTTTGTTTGTTCTTTCAATATCCAAAAATTTTCCCACCTAAATTTGGAGTGAAATTCTAGAATGATGTTCCATTCCCCACACCTAACAGCAAACCAGCAGTAGGGAATACATCTCAGAATCAGATTCCTCAAATGCCTCTGAAGGAAACAGGATTCACACCCATGATACTTGCAGAATTAAACTAGAACCTGACAATGAAGTAGCCATAGCAGAACTGCTATCCAGTCTAGACTAGGTAAAACAGACCCAATTTGCATCAGATTTTGTCCAATGCTCCGCACTCCTCCTGGACCCCATCTTGTCATCTTACCCCATCAGACTATTTTCTCTATTCTAATGCATATTCCTCTTAGATTTCTACACACCACACTGGGCAAAACTGTGCATGGACTGCTTCCAGGCTTCTTATGCACAGGGGTGTTTGATTACCATTCCATTTTGAACCATGAATTCCTCTGCAGGAGGCCAGAGGATTTTAACTGAAGTGTATGAAAAATGTTTTCCGCCTAGAAACAGTTACTTTGAATCTACATTCCTTTACTCGCTGTATATTTGGAAACTCAGCAACTACCTTGACTGAAGAACTGCTTTTCTCTGCTTATTCCTGTATTTGATCATAGAGCCTTGAATCTCCCTCTAGCAAGAAGTCTTTCTAAAGACTCGAACCTTTCATTACATAGGCTAGACTTCTTTTCTTTACTCATTTGGCCACACAAATGAGCTTAAAATTAGGCAATGAGGTCTTTCATGACTTACTTAACATTTTAAAGATGTCATATCTTCACACAGTTCCTTTAGAAAAAAAAAATCTTTGTTTTTATAGCAAAATATCTTCAGTATACCAAAACTATTTTGAAAGTAAAAATTAATACAAATTTTGAACAAAATCCAAAAGTAGAGAATTTTTAAGCTGAAAACTACATTGTATTAAACAATAAGAACAAATGCATAGAAATGAGATGTTTTTCTCAGGCAAAACAAAAGCTGAATTTGCATTGCATTTTGCTAGCTATTAACTTTTCTCCACATCAGAAGAAATTACTTTGTTTGGAATTTAACTTTCTACATTTATATTTAAAATTAACAACCTGCAAAAAATATATAACTTGATACTTCAGAACAATATACTCAAGACTTTTCAAGCTAGTTGCATGCTGCATGGGTGTTAAATCATCATCATGCTTGTGAAACTAATTGAAGTGAAAAGAACAAAGCTCATGAAAAAAAATTTAAGGAAGGGAGCTGAAAAAAAAGCTAACTCCATGTGATTGTAAGTGAGGAGAAAATGTCCCAGCTAGCAACTTATGCTGAACTGTATTATCAGGAATACAGATCGAAGAGAAAGTTATACAAATAAAGAAACTTTCAGTTACAAAAAAAATATGTGAAAATATTTTAACTAACTGTAGTGGTCAATTCATCTGTACTAACACCCTTTTTTTGCTGCATTAAGTAATTCAACAACTGGGATCTGTGGTTTAAATTCCTATTTCACCTGCTTATAGCAGGGTAAATTTGAATGTGCATTCAATGGGGTATATTAACTTCATACCTACAGCATCTGTGGAAAAACAACAAGGAATCGATGAGAAGACTTTCATATTCTAAGGCACTCTACAAGAAATTATCTAAATGAAACGAGCAACACCAAATAGCCAGAAGCTTTGGGAAGTTCAGCACTTTTCACTGGGATCCTTCAATATCCTCATACAGAAGAAGCCAGTTCCCTTCGAAACGTGTGCTCCACAGGCTGCTGCAGGTACATCTTTAGGAATGACATTTACTATTACCAAATTAGTATATTCTTTTTCAAAGGTATGCTTATTCCACTTCCATTTTCTTCATTTAGCTGTCATTATGCTTAAGCTATATTTAGGGTACGTGGGTCACAAAGATAACTTTTGTAAATCTATTCCTGAAAGGTATTAACAATCCCTGAGTTTTGAGCCTCAGAGTCACAGTTCACCTTTCAAAGAAAATTAATTAATTAAAAGACTTCAAGATATAACCCCTAAGTTGAACAATAGATGCAGCAACAGGAAGTTGATCTAATTAGCTACATAAAGAAGGCAGGAATGGGAAGGATCAGGTGAATAAACTGTCTATTTGCTGGTTGTATATACATTAATTTGAGGCATATTAATTTTAAAACAAAGATATGTTGGAAGTCCTTTTTCTGGCAGTGACCACAAAGTCCCATCAAACCCAGTACTGCAGACAACAGAGAGAAGATATTATACCAAGTGCAGTATTAGGGACTTTTCTTATTAGAGTGAGGATTTTCTGATTAAAATAAGGATTTTTTCCCTCATTATTTCAATAATCCCCATTTTTGCCAATACTAAAGGTCTCATTTTCACTTGCAAGAGAAAAATTAATTTTCCTTGGTGAATAAAAAATGAATTATCAATCCAATGCCACAAAGGGATATTTCTCTCTGAATTCTGAACATATAATGGAATCGTATTTTTGCATGTTTTCCCACACACTGTGATGTTAATGGCAGCATTATTTTTCATTAACTTCATGACATTGCTGATACCCTTGTCATTACTATAGGAATATCACTTTTGTCCCTCAATTTTTATCAGTTGATTCCCCTCACTTTCTTGTCATTGTGTCCTTTAAAAACATTAATCAATGTAAGCTAGAGAAAAATGCTTTTTTACCTTGCTTTCTATATTGTTTTCTTGAACTTCACTAAGTCATAGTGAAAAATACACTAGATATTGGAAGCAGGGAACTCACCTTTGATGTTTATTATTTAGGGGTCTTTTAGGCAACGAGCTCTAAGTGGACCAACTCCCTTAAAAGGATCTTTCTTACAAGGTAGAAAAACATCAGTACCCTAACTATGATGCATGGCAGCAAGCACTTGTACTCTGAAGTATCAGTCAGAAAGAGCATCCTTTGCCTGCCAAAGTCAGCTTCCTATGCTGAAGCTTATCTGGAAACTGTGTCATGTGTTCGTTTTCCTTTCTTTTTTTTTGGATTACATACCCAGCATCTCCCATTTGTAAAGCACAGTTCTGAAGTTCTGACTGCTTTGAAGATTTTTCTTAATTCTAGCCTGACTCAGAGCTTCCTGGGGTAAGGACTGCAACGTTTAATCAGCAGTCAGCTGTCAAGCTTTGTCAGGAGAAAAGGCACAGCACTTTTAACTAACTGCATCTTTGTTAAGTCTGCTTCAGCTTTTCAACTGCTGCATTCAAACTAGATGCTGTTTAACACAGGCATTATAATAGCTATCTTCTCATGAATCTTTTGTTGAATTAGGCTGAAACCAGCTATGGCATAAAAAGGAAGGCAGCAGGCTAACATATTTGGTGACGTTAATGAATTGTCCCAGAGGTGGTAAAGGCCCAAAGTGTAAGTCGAGCAGTTAAGAACATTAGGAGCAGCCAACTTCAAGGTGACTGGACAACCTTATCTTGTCTTGTCACTTTCTGCAGATAGATATTACGGAATTTCAGGTTGGGTCTTTATTTCAACAGAAGTGAAAAAGTGAAAATTACCCTTCAGATTGCATCCATATTCTTCCTTACTAGGGTAATATGTCCTACCCTGACAACAGGCATCATGAGAAAACTACTTTCTTAACTTTATAAAATTATTTATTTTCTTAGATTTTACTGTACCCCAATGTTCATGATCATTCCAAATCCCTCACTAATTCTCGTGCTTCAGAGGGTTTATTTCCCAATAACAAGCCAGTTCACCTGCCTCCCTATTTTGCAGCAGCCTTGTTGGGTACACACAGTATTCTCAGCAGTAGGTTCCCTGTACATTTTTCATTATTCTCTAGAGTCTAGCTCTTTGAGTTATGATTAAAACTGGAAGAGATAGCTGACCTTTTTTGACCAGTGCTCCTATTTTTCTTCATATTTCTGCCTTTGCAGCCCTACTTCCCAGTATCTATTGTCAATATCTGTTCTTGTCACTACTTCAGGGTGAAAAAAATACCAATTTGACAATTGCAAAAAAAAGGACCATTAGTTACTGTGAAAACATTTTTCCCCTTCTGGGTACAATCAAGGAAAATCCATATACTGAATATAGGTAAATATTAAATGAAAAAGCCTCAACAATATGGGAAACAATCTCATGTTAAAATTCTCACACCCATTAAAATGGCTGCTTACCTTGCATCATCAGATTCAAAGAAAACATTGAAGTGACTTTGTCTGCCACAAAGGAACTCTGAGGGGTGAATATATTTCATCAAATTTAAAGCACATGAACAACAATGGCAATATTGTACTGAATTTTTACTTGATAGGGAGCTTAGCTGAATTTGCCTCAGGCAACAAGTAAATTATGTTTTATCTCCTCTCAATGTCAAGTACACAGTAATGCAGAGAACAAAACTACTGTACAATTTACAAAATTGGTACTCTGTTATGGGCATACCTAACCATTGAATATCTGCTTATATTTTCTTCCTCCTTCAGGGTTCATTACCTGTGTATTTGAGGAAAATATACATTGTACCATGCTGTATTCTCTCTGAACTCTGGGAAAGTGAGGACTCTGTTCATCACAACAATCACTTCTTAATTCACCCAATTCATCCTAAGGCTGAACAGGAAACGGCTTGTGCATGGTTTATTTTGTGAAGTAACTGCAACTCTCAAGAGACAGATTGGAAGGTATTTTTTAGAAAGGCAGTGTTTGTGTGGACACTTGAGGCACCTGTGGACACTGTGTTTTCCTCTGTGCAATCTATGAAGTACACAGTTCAATGTTAACCTTAACATGACATTATAAAAAATGTGAGCTGTAGCTCACATCCTGTCAAATACCAAATCCATAGTATGTGTCTCGAATATCTTCCATTATAAGAACATGGGGGCTGAGTTCACTAGCCAAAGTGGGCTCGCTGAATCAGGTGGACCAGAAACTCATCTTGGAGAAAGGCCAGCACTAGATGCTTCAAAAAGTGGGACCCGCACGCACATTCTGAGGACCTGATTCTACCCTAGTTTACGCCAACACAAAATCAGGAGTTATAGCTCCAAAATCTACTGTGTTACACCAATTAATACACTACTATAATTCTATCTTCTAGTACAATCATGATGTGAAGGAATGAAGTGATTTTCCTTCTTCCGAGTTAACTTTGGAGGCACCAAATGAGAAGTAATTATACCTTTATGGAATTTCAGAATTTTCTGTATATTGTTTGAGAGTGAAAAGGAACGTGAAGGCTCACAGAAGTCAATGAAGGGTCTTTTTCTTTGTTTTCTACAGGTTTTGTTTCAAGCTTTAGATGCAGGGCTAATTGGCTCTTTCTGTACCATGGTCAATCATTCAATTCTAGGGCAAGTATAATTTACCAATCTTAAATAAATAAACAAATACATTAAGTTGGCTATAATTTCTCCTCTAGCTCTATTAGAAATTATCATGTAAATCTGCAACTTTATTTAGGCACTTAATAATAAATAGATTTTTGTACAGACTGTATCAGATCTAATGAGTATTTAGTGATCTGCCTGATAGGAACAATTCACTGTAACAGCCCAAGTTTATTATGGTCTCTTTGGTCAATCAGGCAGTAATATGTAAGAGATGTAAGAGATGTTTGGTGCTCAACTCAATGAACTTCCATGAGATTTTAACTCATTATCTTTGAAAAATTCTAGCCTTAGTGTGTCGTTCATTATTTATACCATTATGTTTTCTATTGTGTAACTGTTGGAAATAGATATATATCTATCTTCTTGATCTTAAAAGAGTATAAAAGTATATAAAAGTATGTGTATGGACTTGATTACTAATTTGCAGTGTTCAAAAAACAGCATATAACCAAACTATCACTGATAACAGTGCAGAATTTGAGCTGAAATACAGAAATACAAACATGTTGAAATAAAATGCATTGTTTTCTTATCGCTTTTCTCATTATTTTTTAAAAATTCTTTTATCTAGCAATAGAATTAGAAAAACAAGTCTTTGGGACTTCCTGAGAAGTGCTCAAATCATTTAAGAAGCTGAAATTTAAAGATGACTTTAGCAAACTTTTGTTCTCAATATAATTTTTTTGTTTCCCTGATCCAGTGGCTATTTTGTATCAGACTGGTGCCTGGTGGTGCCTGACTGTAGCCTGGGAAATTGATGTCAAAGATACGTCCCTCTCTTCTAGACATCTCTTGTGTCTCAATAGGCTAGATTCACATATGTGATAGGGAAACACTTAGAGTGACTTCTTTCCAATGCACAGCAGGAGAGAATAGAAGTCATTTCACCTTCCACCTCACTTCATGTCCTAATTCTTAGTTGAGAAATTACCAAAATTGCTTTCTTAGAACCTGTACCTAGGACAGAGAAGGTAATGTAATAGAGAAGGTTTTTGGTACCTGGGATTGCATTTTTTTTTTTTTTATAAGGTATGTGAAAAAAATTACTTAACAGCACTTCAGTACACGGTCATGCTATGGCACATTTCTCCTAAAAACTGCATATTTCAATGAGTATTTTCTGTCTACTCATCTTCAGTAAAGCTTTTACAAGTAAGAAGTACAAAGGTTCTCTTAAAATTGTATCTCATTTTACCTTCCATTGAGCTCAATAAGCATTGCAAATGAAAAACTATCCCAAAACTGTTTCCTTCTCTCTTTTCCACCAAAAATACATGCATAAATAATCTATTTACTATTATTGTCTTTTGTTTCATATGTTACTGGCATTCAAGCAGCCAAGTTAAATCCAATTTAGTTTTATCTGGAGATGCATTTCCTAACCAAATGGGCCTCCTTTCTCCCTAGCTATCAATCCCTTATGTAAAAATACAATGATGTTCCAGCCTCAAGCAATTTAAAAGATCAAACCATCTGTTATGTATTACTTGCAAATTATCCACTGGCATCTTTACATGTTGATGGGGTGGAGGGGGGGGGGCGGGGAGGGGAAAAATCACACTATTAACATATTTAGGATTGGGAATAACACAGATTAGTCTTCCCTGGCTACAAAGCTACACCTGCAGTTTTTAATTCTGATCCAATAAATCCTTGCTCATGAGAATATTTATTATGCATGTGAATACAGAAGCACTCTTTCAAGCCCCTGATTCCACATTAGGCCACACTATACTTCACACTGACTTCTACCCTATCAGTGTCCTTCCCTGGGGCTCCCAGGCAGGCAGGTAGGAGCTCAGATTACTCAATAGACTTGCACAGTCTTTACCTCCTGAACACGTGGCAAGATTTGCTGCTTTGTACCGTACAACACTAAGATAACAACACTGCCTGCTCTGTACCTCTAGGTAACTTGGAATAATTGGTACCTTCTACACGCAGGAGCAAGTACAGGAATAGTAACTGTACTGCTCCTGTGTGACAAACACAATCAATGCTTCTCTCACTCGTATGCTTGTATGGAAACCCAATCTGTCCTTGAAGCACATAACACTGTGGTGCTTGTAGGACAGTTACTGGAGCTGTCTTAGCTCTCTCTCAGGTCCTTCACTATACCAGCTGAACTGCCTCAAAAGCCAAACCCCAGCAGACTGGACATAGGGATATGCAGGCTTTATGTGCAACTTCAGTTCAGTCCTGATGTGAGTGTAGATCAGTCACTTTTCCCCTTTCCTTTTGCATACGAGGAGTCTAGAAGCATAGTCCAAAGCTGGTACAGAGAAACACAAGTATATAGACACCTGAAGATACTTTGAAAGTTTAGAGAAGCCTGCATTTTTTTGTAAGCAGTGCATACCAGCTTGTATTAATGAACAAGACTGTTTTAGTACAGTCAAATGTAAATTAGTGAATTTACTCAAAATATGGTTCCATAGTTCAAACGTTTCACCACTGAGTGTTACTCAGGATATTTTCCTAGTCAAATCACAAAACAATTTTAAAATTAATAGAAAACAAAATAGTTGTCAAAGGAAATGCAAAATGTTTTGCTTACTAAGCTGACCATTTGCACTGCTGCAGTCATGTTTCAGATAAAAGGAGTTTTCAGCTGCCTGCCATGGGAAAAGAACATGGAGAGTGGCATTATTATGTGATACTCTAAGATGACAAGGTGCCACACAAGGGAATCATAACGTGGCCCAGGCAGACTTCTTGCCAACTGAAGTATTACAGATAAAATTGTTGCAAGTTCATAAAATAGCTCCCTGAGCTGACACCAAGTGACAGATCAGTGCACTGCCGAGAGAGTAAATATTTGAAATTCTTAGAGCATTCTGTAAATGCAAATAGCCTGCACACACTACATGCATACTATAAATGAGTGAGATGACAGAAATTAAGTTTTGCAAAACAATTCATTGCATTATAGTGCCTTGCATAAACCGCTGTGCATTTCAGAACATGCCAAACAGCTTCTTCAGCAGTGTCTAAATATATGGTAATATCAGAAACAGCAAAAAGAAAAAAAAGGTTTTATGCCTACTACTCAACAACTGAAAAATAGCATGTTTCTCTGACACAGGGCTTTTCTTAGGTCTCTGAGGCTGTCATGCTTTGTATTTCCTTGACCATTAAACAAGGTGATCACTGACTCCTTTATCTTGTGCAAAATCAAATGCATGGATGATTCTTAGCAAATAATTACTTGCCAAAGGGAGCACAAGAATGCTAGACCTCAAGAAATGCCTTCAGTTTTTTTAAATTTTTAAAACAATGGAAAGGAGCTGAATGTTAGGATAAATGGCCTAATACGTGCTGAGAAACAACATGCAAAATAAAATTGGGGTAAGTATCACTATTGTACATTAGAATTAAGCATTGGGAGAACCACAGACTTACAACTTGACTCAGGGCCTGTTTTGGGCTTGGTGACAGGGCCACACTGTCACATCAGGAGTTGGATGCTGTGGCCACAGCAAGACCTGGCAAAGGTCCAAGACAGAAGCCTTGTGCAAAGTGATAGAGACCAGTCTTAAGAAAGGAAGTCCAAAGCAAAGTCCTGGATACAAAGAACTAAATGCACAACGGGATACAAAGTCAATGGCTTGAAAAGAACTATGCATTGCAGAGAATGTCCAAAGAGAAAGCACACAGACTGGGCTGTGAACCTTCATTTAAAAGAGACAGTAATCCCACACCACAGGTTGTGGGTTGGAATAAAGAAACCAGTGAAAAAGCTGTGGGCAGCAAGTCAGACTTCGGAAAAAACCCACCAGTACCTGACCCAACATAAGTCCACTGGCTCAGAACTTGGGGGGGTGTGGGTTTTTTTTCCTTTTGTTTTTTTCTCCTTTTTTTTCCCCCCACATGTTATCAAACTAATTCACAATGTTTTTGGACTGTATTAGCCTTTTAATTTGTTAGGTTCCCTAATATCAGCTTTAACATATCGACAAAGCACACTTAGAAATCGATTTCCCCACTAGGATCATTTTTTTTTCATTAATTTAACTTTTGTTTATTAAAGATTCATAAGATTTATAAGCTTCTGACACAGACTTTTCATTAATCGCTATACCACACTATATCAATTATTCTTAACTGTGTGCTTTAAACAACTATATATTGCCACTGAAGTCTAAAAAAGTACTTACACAGTTAAAATTAAGCAAGTGCGTAACTACAGTTTTGGACTGAGGTCACACAGTTTAGCACTCTAAGACAGATTCTGTAAATATACACATAGAAAGCAGTACTAAATAAAACCTTTCTTCAAGGGAAGGCAGCTGTTGTAAGCTGAACCTCTTGGCCTTTATAAAAAAGCAACAATTATGGGTAACTTTGAAAAATTATTAATCCATTTATAAAATAATAATTAAATTTGTCAGCAAGCTGATGGTTAACTAAGATGATGCATCAAACATTGCCTGAAAGTATTGTTTTAACATATTGGTATAGCGATTGGCAAGTTACAATGGCTATTCTGGAAACTGTAATAAAGGCTATCAGGACTACATCAACAATAAGATAATTTATATATTACAGTAGTGGATAAGACCTTCTATATGCAGTAAAGACAACTGAAACTCATATTTATTGCATAATAAAGAACATGGGTTCCTCCTCTGTGCTGGAACTCCCCCTAATACCATGTATCATGAGTATGCCCCTCGCTTCCAGTTACAACTGAAGAATGAATTCTCCAGCTTCTCTGACATTATGAAAATGCCACTCTGGAAAACCTGGACATTTTTCAATGAAATTAGAGGACTTGGAAAGGGGAGAAAAAGAGAGTCCTTATTTCTAACCACAACTTTTCTCCACAGACTGTATTAGCATGTTGTAACACAGAACCTGCCTGGAGACAGAAAAATAGTTGTTGACACTGTTAAAATACCTGAAAGATGATTCATTTTGGAGTAGGCAGACAAAACTGATAGTAGTTGGTTTTACAAGGTGATCTAACTTAAACAGTTTGACAAGATAAAATAGAGTTTGTGTGGCAATACTTATTAACTTTGCCTTTTTGGCACTAACTTGAAAATAATATAGCAGGAAGCTGAAATACCTGCTTTTTAAAAGCAATTCTTGTCTCTATTGTCTTGCAAACAGCTTATTCTGAATCATTGTCATACTGACATTTATTTCCTTTTCTGTTATCATGGGAATGTTTGATAGAAAAGGTACATTATAATCTGTTGTGCAAATGCTTAGAATTTATTCATATCCTAAAACTACTTTAGTCAATTTAATTTAGTACTTCTTACACAAACTTTTAAAAATAGCTGTAGACCTATTTTCTTTCTCACAGATGGACAAAATTAATTTTGCAGCTCGTTTAATTTATTACCTGTGACAAAAGTAGTGGCACAAATCATTTACTTGTCTGACTTTCACATGGACAATATATGACTACAGTTCAGTTCCTGCTCAGGACTCAAGACTTTTCTCTCCAGTCAGGACTCTAAAAGATTGGAATCTGGGCTTGATACTAATCAAATATTCCAGAAGGACTAAAACTCAATTACTGAATAAAACTACTGGAAGTTTTAAGTGAACTCAAATATTTTACATGTGGAAACAATCAGTTTTAAAATTTTTTTTTGAGTTTGCAGATATGCAGAGCCATGCAAACAGAGACAGCTTCCAGTCCTCCCTACCTGTCAGGTGGTCACATGGCCTTCTTCAAATACAGGAGAAAGTCTCTCTGATGCAACCTTAAGTAATCCCTAGCTTTGATATATCTGTGCCTTAACTTTTTTCCTTACAGACATCAGATCCACCAAAGTTGAAAATCTAAAGCTTAGTTTCACGGTGACAGACTAGAGGCATGAACTTCTTGAACTAGAGAAAAAAACCTTGGAATGAAACAAAAGGGTGGGGTGGGGGAGACTTATCCTCAAGGTGCTGCAACCATGGAACAGGCCCTTCCTTTCAGATTTCCTCATTTGACACTGGAATTGCAGAACAATGCAGTCTACGCAAGAACTTAGGAAAGTCCTTGTTTCAGCCACTTCTGAGGTGTGACTGCTCCCTCCTCCTCCCTCTGCCTTTTCAGCTCACTCACCCAGCCACACCATGCGTGCCAAGCAGCCTCACAGTCTGCGTGGGTCCAGGTTCTCCCAGGAAGGCATCGAGAACAATGTAGAGGCAGTTCCCACCCTGTTGGCCAGCCAGCCATAGTCTTTTAAAGAGCACAGTATAAAAATCCCTGTAAAACAAATAAAACCAAGTAGTATCTGCTACAGTTGACATAAAAGTTAATAAGCTAAAGCTGTTTTAGGGAAGGTAGGGATGCCAGCTGCAAAAGTGCAGGGCACACTGTATCCGCTCTCATTTTATTTCTTCCATTAGCTTCTCCCATTTATTTCAAGAGATGCCATCACCAATCCTGCACTATTTGCCTTATCCAAAAGCTTTTCTTGGTGTCAGTAAAATACCTGACTTTAACCTGCTCACAGATTTCTTCACGCTTAGAGTATTCACTACTGACAACTTGATACCTATGTGGACAGCAACAGAACAATGAAGAGAAGAGAGACTGGGGACAGGTAAGTAGCATTGGGGAAAGTCAGACCAACATCAAGAGCTTAGAAAAAACCAAGTTACTACTATAGACTCAGCACCAAGTTTTCAAAGGAACCTTAGAAAACGATGGGCTCTGCTCCTTGTTTCCTAAAGCCTTTTGAAAACCCTAATCTTATCTAGTGACCAGAAAGCTGCTAAGTTCTGCACCAGCTTTGTCTTTAGATGGTTTTAAGGTGATAACATGGCAAGCATTTGTCATAATGTCAAATCAAATTGATTTACAAAAGGAAACTCTAAAAGTCTATCCCCTTCTTACCAACAATGATCTTTATAATCAAAAAAGGTGGCTGTGTATTTCTTATAGATTGATAAAGAAAATCCTTTCTTGTTCTTTCTCTTCTGTACCAATTTAAAGATGTTGATTCAGATATTCTTTTTCTGATCAGTTGTTACATGTCTAATTAATAGCAGATGTTTCTATCTACTCTACCATATATTTTATGTTTCAAAATACATTTCTTTTACCCATCCAAAGACACACACACACAAAAAACAACGATAATCTCAAAAAACCCCAAACCTAAACACCAAACAATAAAATCCAATACAGTGTCATAGAATTTTGAAACAAAAAGAAAATCTAAATGAAAAAACCCTTCCTTAAAGTTAAGGTTCCTAAGTGACAATAGTTTTAGATAACATATAATTTACAAAACATATATACTTAAAAGCAAGGAGATTAGAAGTTACTGACATCTTAAATCCCTCACTGTCCACATGAGAAACACACACCCAATACTCTGATCAAATATTTCAATGCATATTTATTACAATACCAATGGAATTTAGCAATACAACACTTGATAAGAAAAATGTCGTATTATCATGTGCTTTAAGTGCTTATGTGACAGGTAAGTGTACTGTTCTCACTTAGCAACTTTAACTCTTTTTTATTTTTTATTTTTATCAAGACAAGGTTCCTTTTAAAGGACCTAGAAAAGAGATGAAAAGTTTGAATTCTGCAGAAGTACTTTAAAAGTTTAATTTTAATGATGTAATCACATACAAAAATAAAACGAAATAACGCACAGTACCTTTGCATATTTATTTTTAAATCAATAAAAACATTTATACAAAGGAATGTTAAGTACTGTAATGATAATCCACCTCTAATGATGGATATAATTTCACAATAAGTTAACATTTGTTAAATTTAACAGTAAAATATGCCCATCCCAAATACAACACACATGCCTCCAGTAATATGTCATCAGCACCTTTTAGAAACTGCATGAATAAATGGCAATTGAAGATAGTTTTGTTGTGAAGCAAAAAAACGTGAAAAAATAAAGTGAAGGAAGTAAGTAGAAGTCCTGTGAATATGCTAGTATAATGTTATCAAATAGATATTTTTCCAATTAATTTTGGGGGTGTTATTCTGTCAGAAAGGCTTTTGTATAAATCCTAATTAGCTGATCCAATGTCCTTTAATTCTCATAACAAAGGTAACTCATGAGACCTGCTATATAGCAATTAGATCTCCAGTAGAAATTACTTGCAGGATTCTTTTTCTTTCCTTTATTGAAATGACAGACACTACTTTGTCCTTCACTAACTATTCCCTTGGCAGTAAAAAAAGGATCTCCTTGGATTTTAATGAGGTTAAAAGAGGTACAAATTATACCAAACAGACATACAAAATACTGTTTCTGAAAAGAAATTATTTAATAATCATTTGAAGTTCATAATTTTAGAGGACTTTAAGGAATGTTGTTAATCTAAAATACTCTATATGATAAAGAAGTGAACCTTCAGCCTTTCTAGCTTATTGATATGAGTTGGAGTCTTTTTTTTTTCCAGAAAATAAAACTCATGACAGAAATTCTTCTATGTTTGTACCAAAATAATCAAGTATAATCCTCTTTATCCAGTTGTACTGGGAAAAAAACCACACCTATTTCTGGAATCTATAATCGTAAATACCATATTCACACAGAATGCAAGCTAAGTGCAGGATATTCTCTAGAAGACAAATGCTGTTGAGATCTTGATGCAACAAGTAACACAAATCCTGTGCTGACTCAATGACTCTGGCCCTGCATAAGAGAATCACATACGATCATAGAATCATTTAGGTTGGAAAAGACTTTTAAGATCATCAAGTCCAACCATTAACTAGCACTGCCAAGTCCACCACTAAACCATGTCCCTAAGCGCCACAGCGACACGTCTTTTAAATACCTCCAGGGATGGTGACTCAACCAGTTCCCTGGGCAGCCTGTTCCATTGCTTGGCAACTCTTTCAGTGAAGAATTTTTTCCTAATATCCAATCTAAAAGCAATAAATAAAACCGGGGAGACTTCTATGTCCAGGCATTTCATTCCACTACTTCCAAAGTGATCTTTGCAGATCAGCATTATCCTCCATGTGCCCTTTTCCGTACATGAGATTTCCAAGATTGCCATGGGCTTTAAACTGCCCAGGAAGTTTTCTTTAATACCAGTTACTTTAGTGACATTTTCTAGAGAAGTAGATGCATAACTGTAGCAAACCGTGTGTAAGCCTCTTAATCTTGCACAAATTTAACTTCGTATTCTAGCAAACAATGGTTAGGGTTCTTGATCACAAAGCTGGAAACAAAATTATGTAAGAAAAATATCTGTAAAGTAAAACTGGAATCTACATTAAATCAAATTCTTGTCCTTGCCATCATTCAGAAATTTCCCAGGACGTTTATCAGCCATAACGCTCCAGGGAGCAACTTAAGAGTATTCTGTCTCTTAAGGGGATCCACTTCTGTTCCGTTTCCTGAGGTTTTCTTGTTGTTCTTCAATGCAAACAAAGCCACCAAAGATGCTTCAAGTATCTCTTAATTTCCTTATTAATGTGTCCTGTAATATTTTCTAAAGCTTCTATTTATCCCCTTTGTCTATTTAAGAATACTAATGAAGCACCCTTTAGTTTAAAAATCACTTCTCTTTCATGCGTAAAGAGGTGTCCTTAGAGAGCTGATTCTTGCACTTCTGCTTGTCTTTATGTCAGAATTGCAGTTATAAAATTGTGAGATTTAACAAATCACCCATTATCTAGATTTTTTCACTGAACAGCTATTTCCTATTATTTTCATTTGCTGATTTTTTTAGAGAATCTACACATGACTGAATGGTGTTGCTAAAGCAGAGGCACATTACTGAAAAGCTTCTAATATATATGCAGTTAATCATTATTATACCTTATCAACATAGAAACAGCGTTGGATTAATTCCACATTCTGCATCTGGAGATCACTGGGAAAGTAAAGATCTACTTCGGTAGTATGAGCTGCCTTCAGCCCACCTACATTTGGATAGGTAACAAAATTTTAAAGCAGAGCAGTTCCTCTTTCTAGAGTCAAGATCTGCTTTACCTTCTGCAGCTGCATATCTTTGACAGAGAGATGTTTGGTCGATTAGGCTTTCTTATGGGCCTAAGGTAAGGTCTTTAATCACTGCTCTGTTTTAATATTACCATAAAGCATTACGGAGAAGTAGAAAGCTGTAAACACTCAGTACTGGTTCAGGATTACAACAGAAGCATGAAAATTTGCATTCACATTTTGCTTTTCTGAGATAGTTGTGGATGGGACAAAGAAGAAAAAGAAGAAGAAAAAAAGATTAGCAGTCACCTTCCTCAAAACCACTTGCAATCATGTCAAGTCATGCCTCAGCTTACAAGAGAGACAGGAGACTAGAGGAGAGATAACATATTAAAAACATGCAGAATCTGGAAAAGAGTCAGAGTTGTCTGTCCTTGGCTAGGAAAATCACACTGCTCCATGCTTCATGAAACGGTGTCCTAAAACATTGTTCATTCTCTCTTCACCTTGTGTTATTTTAGTCAATAACTTCAGTGTAAAATTAATGCATATATGCAATAAAATGAGGATAGTTCTATTGCTTGTAAACTTTGAGGGCATGTGATGGCTGTAAAATATGAAGATATAGGCCTTTTCTTTCATTTAATTTACATGACATAATTAAATGTATGCTACAAAAACTCAGCTTGGCTTCTGCAAAATTACTGAAACCACTGCTGCTCTGGGATTGGAAGAAAGATTAGTGATATCCATTTGTTCTTGGTTGTACATTATTTTTATTCACTAAAATTCCCCAAGCAAACAACCTAAGACCGGATGATAGATAAGATTTCTCATCTCTCCCTTCTGCTGTTAGACAGTCATCCACCTGAGTGTCTAATAAAAGTGTCACATCCTTCATTCAGTTCCATGTTCTGAGAACCGCAAAGGATGGAGTCAGCACTGCTAAGCTATATCCCAGTTGCATTCCATGTACCTAGCTCTGCAATATGTCTGCTGTCTCTGGCAGAAAGGAGTGCCAAAGAATTCTCTATCATGCACTATGTTATTGTAGGAGATCAAAGGGTGAGCACCCTGTTTTATAAGGCACTCATATTCTAGGTAATATGGTTGCATTTTAGAAAAAGAGGTGGTATCCCACATCTAGGTAGTCTGTAAAGTATTTAACCAAGGCTACTGATGTCCCAGGAAGTTGAAACTGCTCAGCACATCACAAGAGTTTCTGTGCTTTTTCTATCTAAGAAATACTTATCGCTGGCCATTACCTCTGTAGGAAAAGTTTGTCAGAGCAAGTCTGACAAAAGCAACAGAAAATTATGCAATAAAAAAGCAGTGATTTATATAACACATGCTAAGGAATGGTTTTTGAAGAGCCTTTATCCAAGACAGACTGCTTATTGAGTTAAAATTAGGCATGCAATGATAAAATAGGTATTTTCCAGTGAATGCTTACAGCATCTATTATCATATCTTGAACAGCAGTTTGAAACTTAATTTAACATTGAATTTGATCATATTCTTGTAAAAGCATAGGGTAATCCACATCACTGGACTTACCTTTGAAATATCTACAGCAGAAAAACCCTGCAGAAGAAGTCATTCTTGTCTTCCAGGGAGTTTTGATATGGACTTAAAGAGAAGCAGGAGTCAGTCTGCATTTTACATAACTTTGAAAGTTTTCCAAATTGCCAAGCAAAATATGAAACCTCAAAAGTCGTTATAGCTCAGAAACATTTCTACCTTAAAATACAGTCAACAGTTACATAAAAGCAGCAGATAAACCCTCTCTGCCTAATTGATACAAGCTAGTTGACTGGCTGACCACTTTGAGCCACTTAAGATCACCTCTCATGAAAATCAGAAATGTGATGGTACTCAGAAGGGATATTTCAAAATGGAGGAACTGCACTGCTCAGTGTGGAACAACAAGACTACTTGCAAGAGACAGGCAAGCAGGACATACTTCAGCATCACTGCTTTCACATTAGAACTACAAGGTAGAAAAAGCTAAGCAATTTCCTGAGGAAGAAAGCACATGTTAATGAACAGGTGCTTGAATAGGAGTCACAGACGTTGATTCCAATTGATCCCAGCTGCTGCTACAGCTATTACCTTTCTGAATTTATTTTTCCCTTCCACCATCTACTTTTTATTTCTTCTATTTTAATTTTTAGCCAATCAGAGCAGGATGTATTATCCTGACTCTGAGTTTTTGTGAAACCTGAGAGACAGGGACCAGATAATGGTCGGAGTTTGAGTTCCTATAGCTACCACAATACAAACATCAAATTACCAGAAACATGCTCAGAAGTTTAATATCTTATTTAATCAGTTTTAACTGCATTTCAAGTTTACGGGCCTCCGGTTCATTACTATTCTTAGTTAGATATGGAAACAAATACTTGTTAATTTCAGTTTTTTCTGAACTTTGAAGAATCTAGAAAAATATGAAAAATACTTTTAATGGTCCAGAAACCCTTCTATCTTGGGAACTAATTTCCAAAGCATAGAGTTAGTTTTCACCAGGAGACACATAACTGTAGTTGGTTATGTACATGTAACAATCTTCAAATGATAAATAATAACAAATGCTTATTGGCTTAGTGGCCAGTTTTACCAGCTAAAGAAGTTAAAGTTTTGGAATTGTGAAGAACAGTTTATCAGGTACCCACAGGCGCCCTGGACTTCAACATATCCAAGTAAAGAAAGGATAGGCAGCAACAACAACTGGGTAAGCTGAATGCTAGTTCAAGATTTCTGAATCTGTTGTACTCTGAAACTGCTTTACTGAACGTATGGCTTACCTAATTGAGGGTTTGGACCAGTACCAAAATTACAAAATGTGTATGCACATTGAAAATGATAAAACTATATATATATTGCAGGAAACTAAAAATAGGGGATGAGACTCATGGAAAAGAAAGAATTAATTACTGAGGAAAAGAGAAGTAATTAATTAAAATCATGAGCTTACAATCAGAGCTAGAAAAAATAAAACTGAAACCCCAGCAACTCTTACATGTTCTGATTCACATCCAAACAACTACAAGCTCAGCTGTGTGAAGGAAATACACTGAATTTGCCTTCTTTTTCAGGCACCCTCCCCACGCAAAGAAGATGCATATCTAAGCAGTTACAAAAGTGTCTATACAGCATTCTCTATGAAGCATGTAAAAACCAGTGAAACATAAATATTAGCCTTGTAGTTGCAACCTGTGTGTGACTCATGCTGGAAGAACTGCATTGCAATATTCAAATACTTGGTGCAGCCAAAGGGAACTACAGCATGTGTAGTGTCTGTAACCCCTTGCAGAGCACAGCTCTATCAGGTGCAGGACATGTCCATGTAAAGCCACAATAAATAGAGCTCCTTGTGATGTGGAAATAGATTACAGATTTGGAGCCCTATACAATGCATTATCACAGCTTCACAAACCCTGGTATTTGTGATTCAAATATGGGTGAGGTGGACTGAAAAATGGCTGAACTGCTGGGCTCAAACAGTTATGATCAGTGGCATGAAGTCCAGCTGTAGGCCAGTCACAAGTGGTGTATGCCAGGAGTCCAAGTACTGTCTGATATCTTCATTAATGGCCCGCACAATGGGAAAGAGTGCACCTCCGCAAGTTTGGTTGTGATGCCATTCGGAGGGACCTCAACAAAGGGAGAAAGGAGCAAACAGGAACTCATAAAGGTCAACAAAGAGAAATGCAAAGTCCAGCACCTGGAGAGGAATAACCCTATGCACCTGTACAGGCTGGGAGATAACCAGTTGGAAAGCAGCTTGGCAGAGAAAGACCTGGGGGTCCTGGTGGACAACAGGTTGAACATCAGCCAGCAATGTGCCCTGGCAGAAAAGAAAGACAACAGCCACGTGGGTTGCACTGGGAAGAGTGTTGACACTGGGTGAGCTGGAATACTAAAAAAAGAAGTAAAACATCGGCCTACCAAAACAATTTTTTTTGCTGTTATGTGTTATTCTTCATTACTATTTGGAAAGCGGGGAAAAAAAGCTACTAAAGAAATTTACTTAAACAGAATCACAGACTGGAAACAACTTAGAATCAACCATTATTTCATGTTTCCTGACACATATTGATTATAAACGTGATAGATGTCTACCTGAACAGCCTGTTCTGAAGCATCTCAAGTGCTGATAAGTCTTGAATTGATATGAAATTTTTTGTTTTACTAAAAAGAAAGTTTCACTTTCTCTTCAGGTTATTCAACCTATTTTTTAACCATTAAATTTTAAGTCAATGGCAAACAGAAAATCTTTTCACAAGTGTAAATCAAAATGGTTTGACTTTTTCTATTCCCTTTCTGTTGGTTGTTTGTTTGTTTTTGTGGGTTTTTTGCTTGCAGGGCTTTTTTAGTTTATTTTTGTTTGATTTTTTTGCTAAAAGTTTCAATGCATTATTGAAAACTGTGGTAATTTATGAAGATACTAAAACTGTTTTTACCTGGAATATATAACTAACTTTTTTTCCTAGTCAGATTAAATGAAAAAATCAGATTATTGAATTTAAAATATCACTTTGCACATTGAGTAAATCCACATCCAATAGGCAGACAAGCCTAATAAGGATTTGTATTCTATACAATCATTATTCTCATTTAGGACAGCTATATGGAAATGAATACAGTAGCATGTCATTAAATATTACTGATTTTTCCTAACACTGCATTTTTGTGTGGTTGAGGATTGTAAAGCTCTTTCTGTTAGAGAAGGAAATTAATCACTCCTTAAAATATGGCGACAGATGATAACATTCCATATATGTGGGAGAAGAATCATATCCAAGCACATAGAAATACAATATCATCACACTTCAGTAAACAATTATTCTTCATGACCTTTTTGGGTTTTTTTGAAAGCTTAATAAAGTACTAGCTAGAGCTAGCACTAGAACATGCTGTCAGCAAACATGTGGGAGTCAAGGTTAGGAAATTACCTAGGGAGTGCTTTACATGGGGAGACAAAAGTTCTTGATATCCTATGATTGTTTCTCTAATGCATTTTGTTATAGATAATGTGAAAGTTCTTATGATCCTGGCAGATTTATTTGAGAAATGTTCTAAATATTTACAATCAGGATTATGTTTAACATCTCAGAGGTAGATTGTATAACCCTTACAACATCGCAGTTTATTTTCCCACTAGCCCTACGCATGCTGAGAGACCTGCTTGAGTTATTACATGATTAACATTATAGTAAAGTCAGGCACTTTTTTTAGCATTTTCAAGTCATATATACAATGATTTTGCCTAGTACTAATGCAGTAGGATAAAAATAAAGATTTGAACATGAAGGAAGTTGATCAGCATATTCTAGTAAATAAAGAACACAGCAGAATTTCACAAAGAAGTGTTAAATTCTTAGGAGAGCATCCAAAGAAATACACATGCTTTTCTAATGCTGAACCTGAGGTAGTTCTAAAAAGTTGATTATCCACTGCCTCTTCAAAAACTTGCTTTGAATTAGATTGTCAGCTTAAATAAGGGTTTGAAATTAAAATATACCTAAATAATATCACAAAGGACAAGTTACTTATGTAAATGATGAACAGTAACAGAGAAGGCTCCAGAAGCTTGTTATTAAACAACTCTTTGATCAAGACATGCAAGCTTAAACAACTTGATTACATCCAAGCTTAAACAATGCCCTGTTTCTTCCAATGCACACTCCTGGTCTCTGTACTATGTTCCTTCCTCTCCTCTTTCTGAATTATTATGGTGCAGTCACCCAGTTATGCACCTGTGACACTGGGTACCATCGAGACATGTAATGGCATTTTTAAGCAGCAGTATTGGGCATACAAGTAAAGAACATGTGAGTTTGTTTTTCTAATAATCCACAAACTATCAAAACTCTGAAACAAAATTTAAACAAAACCGCAAGAGCTAAACAGACTTTTCTTGGAAAACTGACACCACTCTGTTGTGGTCTGGCTTAAATACTTTTCAGGATATTAATCTGATAGTCCATCTCATTAAGGAGAAATGCTGTGACCATTTGTTTATTAGATACATGTCAGCAAGTAGTCCACATCATAACACTTTACACAAAACACAATCCACACAATGGGAAACTAAACTGAATCATACCTCAATACAAATATAACAGCAACTGTATTAAACCCATCAATGTATACTATAAATCCATCATTAGAACACTGCAGAAAATATTTTTGAGTTCCTAGTCAGAGACACATTTTAAAAAACTGATTTTATTATTAAAAAATGAAAAATTCAGGACAATTCCACTCATCAAAACCTTCTAAAGAGGGTCATTTTGGATTTTTTTCCATTCTCACATTCATAAAAAATTTGAAACTTGATATACCGCTACAAACCAAAATTGTCATGGCCATTGATGCTGACAATAAAAATCAGTAACCAAATCCTTGGTATAAAAAAACCCTCTTATGTGCCTAAGAAGTGTGGGTGCCAACTTCTAAATTTCCAGCAGAAAATTTCATGTGGCAAAAAACAACTTCTCAGTGGTGGTGTTACAGTACAAATAATTGTTTCAAGTGCTCCAATGTACCTTTGCATCTGAAACGAACAAAAAGAAAGAGGAAGACTGCATGTCAAAGATGGATCAGAAGAGGATATGCATTTCACCAGTTTTAGAAGAGCCTAGCCGTATTGTAATTTTTCAGGAGAAAAAGGATATAATGGCACAACTGTAACATCATAGCTTTGGAAATGTTTGGAAACAAGTCACAGGCTGACTCTACCGAGTGTGGAGTTCACACGAAGTGCAAACATTTCAAATTCCTTTCATGGGCACAAAAAACCTCCCCTGAACAGAAAAGATAAAAGGTTGTATGGGTTTATTTAAAAAAACAGTTTCCCACTACAATATTGAAATAGAAACTGCAACAAAATCACAAGAATAAAGGAAAAGTAACTGATGTATTTATCAGAATATTAATTTAATATTGCCCTTAATGAATACTGAAGATGCAGCTGTCAGCTTAGCTTTTAGTGTAGTATCACTATCCATAGTCCTATTTTCAAGTATGTAGGATATTACTACTAAAATTTATGACATTTCAAAGCCAATAATTAAAAATTATCTAATTGGACTATATGACACACAGTTTAGGAAAAAATAACATTAAACATTTTCAGGAAATATTTTGTTATTATCATAAGAAAATATATTTTACTAATTTCAGGAAGGTCTGTGTTCTTTTTCAATTGCTGTTATTTCCATGAGAATTAACTACCTACAAAATTAGCAGTAAGCACCTAAAAATTATATATTTGACAATCTCAGCCTACTGATACAAAAATCGGAAGTATAAAAGCTTGCAATACAGACATTCAAACAAATGAGAATGCCCTAATTTTAACATAAAGCTAAGAGTAGATGGTTCATGCTGCTGAATTATGTAATTAATTTCAAATACTTAGTATCACAGCAAGGAAAAAAAAAAAAATAATCGATGAACAAAGTATTAGTAAAGGGTTACAGATCCTTTCACTTTTTGTTAAAAGTT
Organism: Gavia stellata; assembly: GCF_030936135.1. Lineage (NCBI taxonomy): Eukaryota > Metazoa > Chordata > Aves > Gaviiformes > Gaviidae > Gavia > Gavia stellata. The sequence continues at coordinate 10,384,180 of NC_082603.1, read as the reverse complement.
AAATTTTAACTTATTGCATCTTAACAAATTGACAACAGCTTACATGAAATAAATTTTGGGGTTGTCAAAAAGCTAAAGGAAAAATATCCTCTCTGGTTTAATCACTTGTAAAAAGAGTCTACACTACATAAAGTTATGACTGCATAGAAACCTTTTTTCCTTTGTATCAAGATGGATCCCTTGCTCTTGTCATATAAACTATCATTGAGGTACTGTATAACACCTTTGTGAGTCAAATCTCAAAGTCTTAGCTCTTATATGCACCATGCTTCCCTATCTCAGGGCTAATCTCGCTAGGTCAAGCTGAAGCAAGGAGGAAAAGTACTAGAAGAAGCTCAAAAAACCTGTTCTGAATAATAAAAGGGAACAGGAGTGTTTCAAGAGCTGACAATTCAGAATTTTTGGTGAGCACTAAATTAATTTTGAAAAGACTACTAGATACATTGATTAAAAGAGTGTATTTTGATTATACAGGATTTAATAAAATTGCACTAAACTATAAACTGAAATTCCCACTTGTCTGCCAAATTATCTGAAAGGTAATAATTTACCCACTTTACTGTAAGGGAGAGGTGTTCCGCTGAGCTATAATTAAAGTTGTAGCACAATCTATGGAATTTAAGTTATAACTGTAATATAAGGATGAAATTCAACTTTGTGCTATTGCAGCGTAGCTAGGCATCAAGGCTATGTTTCTGTGTACACCCAACACATTGGATTCCCTGGGTGATCCAAAGAACTCTGCAGCTAGTCTCTGTGGTAGGCAATGGACCAGCCTGAGAGAGGGTGATTGACTGAAACCCTAACTGACTTCATAGCAAAGCACGTGACTATTACAGGAGTTCTCCAGGCAAGAACTTTGGCCAGTCCCAGAGATTCCTCCACACAGCCTGTGCCAAGTATAAACCAAGTGACAGACACTCCCTGATTCTTTAAATGCATTGATAACATTCTGAGACAAGGACCTGAGTGTCCTAGCAGCTTCCCCAAATAGTTCCTGGTATGGGAACAAATTCTACCCTTTGTAGTAGATGAGACACTTTGTCGGAAGGAACTTCCTGCAGATGAAGAAATGGGCCCATAGGGTGCTCTCTTGTTAAAATAGTTAAATGTTTTGTACAGAATTCAAGATAGTCAATAGAAACATCATGCATAAATTGGAGTCATCATGCAGAACCACAGGCCAGCTGGACATAAGAATTCAGCAAAAAACCAAAGAGTTTAGGGAGTCTTACTCAATCCAGCTCAAGACACCATACCAGGACCATAAGAAAAGATGATCTAAATGAGCTATTTATTTTAACCAGCACTCACTCTATCTGTGAGTTCAATAAAATCATTCCTTGAACAGTTTTGATTTCTCCTGGATATCTACAAACTCTCTTGTACAGTTTTGGCCATCAAAGGTAGTTGTAAACGTCACATAACTTATGCCTCACTAATAACTAAATTCATTGACGGAGATTTGGATAACAATAAACACATAATTTAATATTATGTGCAAATCATCTAGATATGTCAATGTAAATAGGTGTCTGAAAATTAATGAAATTATTCACAGTGGAACAAAATGAGTTGATGAACATAAATTTATTGAACAACCACAGAATAATATTTGATACAAGTTTTACTAAAAAGAGATAGTTCTTTAAAGCTGATATTCTTGAAAACTGGAGGACAGAAGGCTGAACCTGAGAAAAATGCAGTGCACAAGAGTGTTACGCCATGCCACCAAAATAAATTCTTAAGAGACAGAATATGGTTGGTTTCTAGCCCAAAGTCAACACTAACCTCTCTAATAAAACTAAAAAACCCTAAACAAAAAGTTAAACTGTGATACAATGTGATATAGACATGAGCCTACAAAAGACAGTGACAGGTTAAAAAAAAAAAAAGGAAAATAAAGAAGAAAAAAAAAAGTTATTTCAAGGTGAATTGCAAAACCAGAAACTATATTATTATGACCTTTAAAAACATATTGTTTGCTAGAGTTTGGTACGTAGCAAAAGTCTGCTTAATTTTCCTGATTATTTCAGATGTCTTTGTTAATTTCCACTCATATCAAGTGCTGCGGGTTTCTAAAATCAAAATGCTGCTGTTTTGAGGAATATCTTGTTTAGCTTGTTCAAATTGGTTTGTTTTATACTCATATCTAGTCATAGCTTCTATTTAATTTCTTTCAAAAAGCCATAGCTTCTATTTAATGTCTTTCAAAATATGTAGAGTGTTTGGTAAACATAAAAGAATTGATGGAAATATGATACACACTTTGCAAGCAGTTTAAAAGCCAACTTCAAAGATCAGAAGTTGGGAGGCTACTGCATTGCTAAATAGTGGTTCTCAGTATCTTAGAGCCCTCTCTTAGTGTTACCAATTACAATTGTTGAGTGTAATGGGGGGGGAGAGGCTTACAGAGAGTTCTATAATTTTTAGACTATTTGAAAATCTCACTTGTCCAATTAACCCCACGCTCCTAGCTCAAAGGTGTGTAAAGCTCTTATTTACTTATTTTTTTACTGTTGTTTTACAAAGAACTTGCCTTGAGAAATGTATCTCTTCTTTTTCAAAGTCTATGGCACCGTATTAAGAGCACCTTCATCTGGCCATTCATAACTTTTTACCCTCCTTTTGCCTGAGAATGGATGGAAGCTTCAGGTCTTAAGCATACAGAGGTTTTACAAGGAGTGTTTTCCTTTGCCTTGGATATACAACAAATTTAACTTCTCATGAGTAATTCCACAGCCTACAGAATTCTTTACTATTTAACTTATGTTCTTCTAAGTATCAAAGAAACAAAGAAATATAACAGCACATGCATTTTAACCGTTCCAAACTTGAGGCTGTAAGTATTGCAGACTTGTTGGAAAAAAAACCAAACCACAAAATAATTATCCCAACTTACAGCATAGCCAAGTGGAGCAAGTTCTTTTGTAAATATGCAACATTTCCCAGCAAAACAAGAACGCGTTTCTAAAAGACTGATAATGCATTCATTATTTTAAAAATAAATTACTTTTGGATTTACCAGATCTTCAAGTAAACCATTCACAAATAACTGAAGATGAAATTTGAAAAATATTCAAATTTAATTTTCTTCTTCAATTCAAATGGCTGTTTCCCTGCCTTATGGCAGAAGCATGTCAGGGAAAAAGAGTCTAACTGTTGTAAAGTGAATCAGATCTGATCATATTTAATAATGAATGAAAGACTTTGTTATTCCAGGGTCTATAAGGAAGAAAAGCAGCTCATTTGGTTGAACCTATTCACAAAGGTGTAAACAAGGGAGAGTTAATATGGTGGGAGCAGTCTGAATAGTCAGATGGAGAAGAAAATAAAAGCCTTTAAGGTGAGGGTTTAACCAAGTGAATTCAGGAAAAGGGAGAGCTAAACAAAAACCATAGAACTTGGACTGCGTAACTTCAGTGTGTTATAAGACATGATACAAAAGCTAGTTTCAAAGAACAGGTTTGGTAATAGCATTATATGTTTGACAGCAGTGAAAAGACACCTCTCTACCCCACAGCGTTCTGAAGAAAATGCATGGTGATTGTGGCTTTGAAAAGTCCTATTACTGCAATAGATAAACAAGACTTTTATAAATTCATGCACTTATCTACACTCTTGGTCTTTTTTGTCATTTTAAATCTGTTCTTTGATACCTGATAATATGCTTCCTGACTTTACCAATGAAAGGCATATTTTATAAGTGGCATATAAAGAAAAACCCTTTTACTGGGACACAATTAAGCTTTTTTTTCTGAAGACAAATTGACCATAGAAAAGTGAAGCACATTCAGCTGACAATGCTGTTGAAACTATAGGAAACATACTAGCAAACAGGTATGTAACTGCCTTTCTCTTTAGACATCAAGTGTCACCATTACAGAGAAAGATAGTAAGTCATTACTAAGAAGGTATATGCTGTAAATCATTACAGTTTATCCTATGATTTACAGAAGGAGATGTAGAAAAGGAGAAGCAGCCGACAATCTGTCTCAAATAGCTTGGAAGGAACTGGTTATCATTTAGGTAGGGATAATTATCTCTGGCTATATCCATACTGTCTTCTGCAGGCATATCAACATGTTCCATAGTGCGAAAGAGATGGCCCATACTCTCAAAGCTTCAGAGTCTTATTGGGATAACCAAGTTGATGAAGCAGAGGAATATATTGTGGGGACAGAGAATTTTATATCATGAGAAGCTGGGTTAAAGAGAGTTATAATTTTAATAAATTTGCATGTCCTCTTACTAAAAAGGACATAGCCTTTGTGCTCACATATGCATAGGACTAGTTGTTTGAGCTCTTTAACTGAAATTGCTTGCTACAACAGAATGTATCATGTGACCAAGCACCCTGGTGAATCACTACCTGATTTTTTTTTTTTTTTTTTTTTTATTGGCTGCTGCTTTCTCCAGTGTGGGTTCCTGTCTGACAGAGAGGCAACCCTGGAAATCATCCTAAAGCCTCTTTAGCTACCCTCTCTACTCTGCTCTGGTGAGACCCCACCTGGAGTACTGTGTCCAGCTCTGAAGTCCTCAGCAGAGGAAAGACATGGATCTGCTGGAGCGGGTCCAGAGGAGGCCACAAAAATGATCAGAGGGATGGAACACCTCTGCTGTGAGGACAGGCTGAGAGAGTTGGGGTTGTGTAGCCTGGAGAAGAGAAGGCTCCAGGGAGACCTTATTGCATCCTTTCAATACTTAAAGGGGCCTTATAAGAAAGATGAGGACAGACTTTTTAGTAGGGCCTGTAGTGACAGGACAAGGGGCAATGGTTTTGAACTAAAAGAGGGTAGATTCAGGCTAGATATAAGGAAGTCATTTTTTTACAATGAGAGTGGTGAAACACTGGTTCAGGTTGCCCAGAGAGGTGGTAGATGCCCCATCCATGGAAACATTCAAGGTCAGGTTGGAGGGGACTCTGAGAAACCTGATGTAGTTGAAGATGTCCCTGCTCATTGCAGAGGGGTTGGACTAGATGTCCTTTAAAGGTCCTTTCCAACCCAAACCATTCTATGATGCTAAATAGAATCACAGAATAGTTGAGGTTGGGAGGGACCTCTGGAAGTCATCCTGTCCCACCCTCCTGCTCAAGCAAGGTCATGTACAGCAGGTTGTGCAGGACTAAATATTACCTCTTTGTGTGAGCATGAGCTTCTAGGAGGTATACTCCATGTGAATTATAAAACTGTTAAGTTCTGATGGAATATTCATAGGAGAGACAAAGAGATGAAACTGGACAAAACTAACACTGTCTCAGTTATGCAAGAGCTAGGAATGGCTACAGAAACCATGGAATGCAAGTAAGTTATTTCTTGAACTAGGCTTGCCCTCGAGAAACTGTGTAGACACACACTACTTATGAACACTCTATACTGTTCAATCAAAAAAATCACTTCTAAAAATGGAAAAGAAGAGAAATGAGATAATATTTCTTTGTAAGTGTTTGAAAGGATCTCAGAAACCGGTCTGATGGTATAATAAAAATTTTAAAAGACACTGATTTATTGAAGAGCATATTCCTGGTCTTTAAGAGACAGTTTATAAAAAAATAAGATAGTTTTCTTTTTAAAATAAACATACAAACTTCTTGAAGACATCATTTGACTTTGTAAATAAACAACGCTACAAATCCTTATTTATGAGTGATGATACATTTCTATATTGGATTATCCAAATGATTGAAACATTTCTCTGAAACTTTGAGTTGTGACATCAACATTTTGATGAATGCATTGCCTGAAAATTTTTCAAGCTTCTTAATCTGAATGCTTCATATTTATGTAAAATTTTAGGATACCATGTGGATTACAGAATTATTTTATATATTGAAAATCTATTTAATTTCATTAAGGGAATAGACTTGCATTACAAAATATAAAAAAAATATATTTTTGGTAACTCTAATAACTGAGTGATTAAATGTAAGGCTTGCCGAGTAGCATAGAAGTCAGCAATCTATAGTGGGAAGATGATACAAGAGCAGATTTTGGATGATACCAAGAAGGATGTTGCAAGGGTATCAGCTGGAAAAAATACTGCCTTAAGATAATTTTTTACAATCACTTTTATCCTCTAATTTTGGAAAGAGCTGACCTCTGCAGTTTCACAATATTTAATAAGAGTGCATAGTAGCTTACATAAGCATGTAGTACTTATAAAGTATATTTAGTTAATTAATTTTTTTTGTTACCCCAGAGATATTTTTAGCTGTTCCTTTAGTCTTAGTATTCCAAATTTCCCTCACTAACTCCTACTTTGATGGCATTCTAACTTGCTCTTATTCTGTTAGTTAAGAAAATTCAAGTAGACTGCCAGACTAGAATTCTGTAACTAGAAATGTTACTGAAGAAAATATGTACTGGTTATTATTACAACAATATGCTGGAATTCCATAGAACTAAAAGAGCATGTTAAAGGAGAGAACTCTAGAACTCTAGTTAAAAAAGGAAACTGTTTTATGTCCCAGATAGGTGGTCATTCTTGTTCCAAATAACAGCCTACAAGTTTTATTTCTGGGTGGTTTGTATTAACATTAATCTAAGAATGAAGTGTTTCCTTGGAGATTAAACTTTGTCAACTCAGCCACATTCTGTTGGGTTTCCATAATTTTCTTGCTACCAAAATATGGTCACTTTGGTAATACTGAGTAGAGAGCAAAGAATGATAGAAAAATAATGTGTTGAAGTTATCTACCATGCCCTACTGCCTTTAAGTAGTGAAAGTTAACTGCTGAGCACAGCAGTGAGTGAAGGACTCATGCAGTGAGCAGCTGCCTACCTTGGAATAACATGTGTTTAAAAATACTTCCTGTTACAGATAATTTTGTCTTTACAGTCCAAAAAGCCTCAGCTGCTCTCAAGGACAAAGCTGATGGTACCAAGCTGTCTAAAAAGTGATTTCCTGATTTCCTTTAGATAGAGGCTTTTTTTTTTTCTTTCTCTGATTTAAAAATCTTAGGTAATAAAAATAGACACATGTGGATTAGAGAATACAAAGGAAGCATGCAATCCTGTAAGACGCTGAGTTACACTCAATCCTTTCTTAAGTCATTCCAATCTAGGGTGCTTCACAGTGTAAGGATGTGCTTAAGAACTCACATGCACCTAAAGTTCACAAAATGAAGACTACTTTTATCACTGTAAAAGGTCAGACCTGCTGACATATTCAGCTTTCTCTGCACAGTTCCTACAATGTAAGCTGCATGTCAAGCCACTGCAAACTGCTGGTTATGATATTACTGGCACAAAGAAATGCCCAGTTTGCATAGAAACAGCATATGGTTCCCAGCCCTGACTTCAGGTCAGAGACTTAACAGAGACCAAGAGTACTGCTCTTCCATAAGCATCTCCAGCTGTTTGTTGGGGGCTGTCACAATCAGATACAGCTTAGAGTAACTGCAAAGATTGTCTAATCTGCAGGGCATCTTATTTGTTGGGAACCAGGACTGTGGACATGAGGGAAGATGATGTAATATAAGCTGCTATTTCCTGCTCAGCCGTCCTGATTTTGAAAGTGGGCTGTACTCATTTAAGTGGTATCTTATCCTTTGGTAGAGTTGGGTACCAAATGGTATTGCTCATTTTGCCAGACCAAAAAGCTCACCTTGTGTATTTAGAACAAAACAAAACAAAACAAGATGTTTTCAGCTCAAAACTTTTTAAATTACTTTACATCTTGGCAGCTTAAACACCATCTCATCTTTCCCTCCACGTATAATGTTTCTAGTCTTTCCTTAGTCTTTACTTAAATTATTGGAGAGATTAACAGCTTAATTGTATTAACAGAAATAAGCAAATTTACACTGGATTGTCCACCTACAAAATTAAGGATAAAATTATGAAAAGTATTTTATAAGTTATAAAAATAGAGGTTTTTTCGCTTCCAGTTTCCATGTGTATGACTACAGGTAAATGATGTGTTGCACATTTTCCCCCTTAAAGTTTAAAGGGCTCCATGCAGAGAAGCCTTCGCATATTACTCACTTGTAATTTTGCTAAACATATTTGGTATGAAGAATATCCCCATTCACACTTCCTGTTCAGACCTCCTGTTTCCTTACTCAGCCAAGTCATTCTGGGGGACTCATTCTTCTATGCCTAGGTAACCAAATTTCCAGTGACTGGTGAATTTCCATCACACTGATGTGATGCTTAGCTGGACCCAATAGATATGTTCATTCAAGTACTGATTTAAAACCCAAGTCATCAATGGAAAAAATAATTAACACTGTTTTTTGAGAGGACTGAATCACATTGAACTATAACAAAAGTATAACTCAGGTAATAATTAAAAAAAGCAGAAAAGAATTCATGCTTTTATTTTAATGGAATAAGGTTTTACTACTTCAGTTAAGATTGTTTAAATGAACCTTTTTCACATAGGTAATATTAATGCAGTCAGCTGAACTAGTCAAATAAATAAGAATTACTCATACATTTAAAATTTTTCTGCAAAGCTGCATTGTTTACATTGCTTCTATGTGCTCAGTTCCTTTTAAAGTGGTTTCACTGTAGGACAACCAATAGATTTTACCTCTCCTTCTCAAAAGACAGTATCACCAGTTGACTAAAGGATAGTCTTCTGGTTCTGCAGCAGATCATGCAGTAAACTTATTCTTGTGGTTGATGAAATGCTAAACAAACATGAAACCAGGACTTTTTAATAATTATTTTGTGTTGGTTCTAATCAGGAAATAATAATTTTAAATTATAGTTTTCTGTTTACTTCTCTTCATAGAAACTTGAGGCCTTGGGGCACCTTCCCCTATGAATTAAGAACACTGTTTTACTGTTACTTAAAAATTCCTAGTGCTACCTTTTTGAATGGTATTTCAAGACTGAAATTACATTTTCAGTTGTCAAAATGATGTCAAAGTCACAATATATTTTTCACAATATAGGATGAAAGCAATTCATGCTTAAGTTATGAATTAAACCAGACACTAATATTTTGATATACTAGCACAAAATGCAAGTCAGATGTAACTGCTATAGATTTTCTCAGTAACTTTCACAGTTCAATCACCCACTTTTCCCAAATGTCATTTCATGTGCATTCACACAATGTACCACAGCACAGCTCAGTCATGCAAAAGGCAAGGGGCATTTCTTAAACACACCTCAGGATCTTTTTCTTATTTTGATGGTAATACGTAAATACTGATGAGATACAGCCCAGCATTTTTTTCCAGAAAGAAACACACTGTACATCATTATGATGCTCTTTGTGTTAATGTCATGGATATAAATCTTTTGTGGTACGGCATGACTGAAAATCCCAAAAATAGTAGCACAACATTTTGATAGAGTTTCAACTCAGGAACTATTTAAATGATGGGAGTACATCTTGCTGAAAGTCACACCTCTACAGGCACTATATCAGCACACAAGAATGTATACTTTATTTATGAAGGCAGGGTTGCAGATTTTGGGATTCATATGTCTCTCTTCCTCATTACCTATATCGCAAGTCAAAAAAAGCATTCACCTTCTTATTTCAAAGTGCAAGAAAATGGATTAATGTTTCTGTTTCTGGTGACCCAACATTTATTAAGGCTTATGAAGCTCACAAACAGAAAATCAGAATGGAAAATTTCTTCAAGTCAGATAACAAAAGGGAACATTAAAGGCTTCACAATGGATGATAAAATGGTTTACCTAAATCTTTTCTATTCAAAGATTTTTTTTATGGCATTCTTTTATAAAATCTGTAATAAAAGTGCATTTAATCAGATTTTAATAATTAAATATTTCTCATTATAAGGTGCACAATCATAGAAGCTGTTTCTATAGTGTGAAGAAAATGATCATGCAGGGATTTTGAGTGAAGGATTTTTCAGTCACAGAGAATGCAAATTATATGCCTTATCTGACAATTAAAAAAAACTAGACTCAAATTTCTAACATCATGATTACAATGCAAATTCTGAAAAGGATATTCAGTGTCCCTCACACCTATGAAGAATTTTGAAAGATCAGTCATTAAGCGAACACTTATGAATGCTTATGAAATCTAGGCTCCATTAAAAATAATATCCTAAAAATCACTATTAAGAAAGCTAAAAAATAACATTTTTAAAAATTAAATATAACTCTTACTTAGGCAAAAAAGTAAGCAAGAGTAGGAAAATAACCTAGGCAAACAAGTAAACGACTCCAGTGTATGGGCCACTTTGTGTTCCAAATTGAAAAATTGCAAACTATAAACAGCTATACCCAAGTCACTACACTGAGCAGCAATCATTTTATGGTTAAATAAAAAAGCTTCATCAGGGCTGCTCAGATATTTAAAAGTCTTGCTGAACAGGAATCTATGAATAAATGAACCCAAGGGTACTGAGGGAACTGGGGGAAGTGCTCACCAAAGCACTTTCCATCACCTACCAGCAGTCCTGGCTAACCGGGGAGGTTCCAGTGGACTGGAGGTTAGTAAATGTGACACCCATCTACAAGAAGGGCTGGAAGGAGGATCTGACAGCCTGAGGCCTGTCAGCCTGACCTTGGTGCCGGGGAAGGTTATGCAGCAGATCATCTTGAGTGCCATCACACTGCATGTACAGGACAACCAGGTGATCAGGCCCAGCCAGCATGGGTTTATGAAAGGTAGGTCCTGCATTCTCCTGAAGAAACTGGCTACTCATGGCTTGGATGGGAGTACTCTTCGCTGGGTAAAAAACTGGCTGGATGGCTGGGCCCAAAGAGTTGTGGTGAATGGAGTTAAATCCAGTTGATGGCTGGTCATAAGTGGTGTTCCCCAGGGCTCAGTATTGGGGCTGGTCTTGTTTAATATCTTTGTCAACAATCTGGATGAGGGCATCGAGTGCACCCTCAGTAAGTTTGCAGGTGACACCAAGTTGGGTGGCAGTGTTGATCTGCTCGAGGGTACTGCAGAGGGATCTGGACAGGCTGGGTCGATGGGCCAAGGCCAACTGGATGACGTTCAACAAGGCCAAGTGCCGAGTCCTGCACCTGGGTCACAACAACCCCAAACAATGCTACAAGCTTGGGGATGAGTGGCTGGAAAGATCCCCCGCAGAAAAGGACCTGGGATGTTGGTGGACAGCCGGCTGAATATGAGCCAGCAGTGTGCCCAGGTGGCCAAGAAGGCCAACAGCATCCTGGTCTGTATCAGAAACAGTGTGGCCAGCAGGAGTAGGGAAGTGATTGTGCCCCTGTACTCGGTGCTGGTGAGGCCGCACCTCGAATACTGTGTTCAGTTTTGGGCCTCTCACTACAAGAAAGACACTGAGGTGCTGGAGCGCATCCAGAGAAGGGCGACGAAGCTGGTGAGGGGTCTGGAGCACAAGTCTTATGAGGAGCAGCTGAGAGAACTGGGGCTGTTTAGCCTGGAGAGGAGGAGGCTGAGGGGAGACCTTATCGCTCTCTACAAGTACCTGAGAGGAGGTTGTAGCGAGGCGGGTGTTGGTCTCTTCTCCCAAGTGACAAGTGAGAGGACAAGAGGAAATGGCCGCAAGTTGCACCAGGGGAAGTTTAGATTGGATATTAGGAAAAACTTCTTCACCAAAAGGGTTGTCAGACATTGGAACAGGCTGCCCAGGGTGGTGGTTGGGTCACCATCCCTGGAGGTATTTAAAAGACATGTAGACGAGGCGCTTAGGGATATGGTTTAGTGGTGGACTTAGCAGTGTTAGGCTAACAGTTGGACTAGATGATGTTAAAGGTCTTTTCCAACCTAAACTATTCTATGATTCTATTCTATGAATTCTGTCTAGACTGGTGTCAGCTGCCTGGACACAAATCTTTGTATGTATATGAAGAGAACAAGCAGCTGTGATTCGCCAGTGCATTGTTCCTCTTTTTTTGACTAATACTGCTTAAAACAATGTAATTCTTGTAACATATCAAATGCATACAGTTTTTGGTCCCTCTATTGTACGCAGGATTTAAAACCATTCAGCCACTTAAAGAAATCCTTTTGTTAATGCTGATGATGCTTATTCTGATGTAAAGTACAGAAACATCTATTGTCTTAGAGTCTCCAATATTTAAAACCTTTTCTATTCACTTGTATTCAAAATTTCCATAGGGGGCAAACTTGATGCATATTAAGGCTTATCTGGTCACAATTTTTTTGTTTACTCTCTCTGCCTCATTTTGTCTTTTCCTTTTTTCTTTTTTCTTTTTTTTTTTTTTTAATATCACACAGTATGCTCGTACAGATAGCAGTCATTCTCATACAATCAAATTATCTGCAGACTTTTTAGCATCTGCCATTTCAAGCATTAACCAACAGCAGTTTTATTAAGGAGACTTAGTCCTTCCTGTGGCTGTAAAACTGTACTGATAAGACAAGCATGAATTTTCAGTCTATTTTTTTTTCATTCTAAAAGAAATAGATTAAGCTCTGTACAGATAATTGCTCATGTGGAAAGCACAGAACCACTGAAAAAAGTATTCTACCAAAAATAGTAGATATACTATTGACCTGAAAAAAGGAGTGTCAATAAAAAGTAATATCCAGGATTATGTAATGAGTCAACAGACTTTGAGACTGTTGCTGAAATTAGGACCTATTGTGTATGAAGCTGTATTATTATGAAACCAATCAGATCCCTTTTCTCCCAAACTGGAGGTACAGGGTAAAGTACTGCATAGAGATTTTTTTTCCACAGAAGACTGGTTTTGATGTTGTTGCTTAATACATTTGGATAAACTTTTTCTGTTCAGATTAGCTGGGTAGGCTTTTGGCAAGGGTACTCCTTCTCTCAGGTCAAAATGGAAAAAGTCTCTTGATGAAATTTCCGCTAAGTCCCTACACTTAAGCAATGCTATCACAATTCTAGCATGGATTGTGCTCTAAGGGTACCTTCTGTCTTCCCACAGAAAGAAAGGGTTTAGCTGACTACCTTGGACTGAACTCCAACTACTCTGAAGTCAAATTACTTCATTTATCTACGTTTAGTGGTGTTGCACCCAGGAACAGCAAAAGTGGCAACATATAAACTATTCTCTCAGACTGACAGATCATTCAGGATCTTCCCAGCTACAAGCTCCTCTTCACCTTCTTCTGTGGAGAATGCCAACTGTGACAAAGTATGCAAATTTAATTTAATACTTTAATGGTTTGTGTCTTATTCATTAGGAAGCATGCCTTTTTTTTTTTTAATTAACTTTGCAAAAGATGACTTCTGACCACTCTGAAGTCAAACACGTGTTTGCAATTCATAAAAATGCCAAAACAAACACCCTGCTCTTTCTGCTTACATTTTTATACATTGTTGTCCTACAGCAGATGGCTGAAGAACCTAATCAAGAGATTTTGTACAAAGTGACAAAAATTCTAAGCTAGGAAATGTAGTTATGACAAAAAAAGTTACAGAACTCTATGGCTAACGTACTGATGTGTGTAATTCTTGCAAGGTATTTAATGAGCTTGTACCATACTATCAAAAAATCCTTCACTGTGTCAACATCTCTCTGGTCAAGACAAGTTGCAACAATATAAGGATCAGGTAGTTTTTACTGAGCCCTGTCCCTTACTGAACTAGGTAGTGATGGAAAATTCCATCTCTTTTAATTCTCAAGTATTTCCTATCAGGCACTTCGTATTGAATAATTTCTCCCCATCCTTAAGTCAGACTATGGGCCCTCATTCTGACTGCTTTCTCTACACTTCTATACACTTAGGGCATGGACAAAAAAACAAGCCTGGAAAGAGAGACTACATGAGAACATTTGTAAAGCCCCTCTTAAAAAAGATTAAAGATGAACTCATGGCTTCCCAGAAGTCAAAAGAAAACTCCACTTGAGTTAAGTCACGATTTCCTCAAGTTTTGCTTTACTGAAAGTCTATGTTTTAAAAAAAATTCTTTTCATCAGCTTTTAATTACTTCAAAATCAGAATCATAATCCTAAATTAAAAGACCACCAGGGATGTAATTAAGCAGGCACTGTGGTAGATTTGCCCCTCTCTGCACTGAAGAAATTCAACTGCATTTCCCTGACTTTGTGATATGATTCTCGGATATGATTTTTTTTCATGTTTTACTTAATTTCACAGTGCAATCACTGTGGCAAATTGCTGCCTTCATTTGTTAAGTCAGTTAAAATGGTTGTCCTCTTTCCTGGAATTCTTATTATTTACAAGATCCACAGTAATTTTAAATTGGCTTTAGAGTTTAATTTTCTGGGGTTTTTTTCATTTTTAACTTCAAATCTGAGTAAATACATTAGTAATATATGTTAGTTCAACTTGCAATAGGCCCAGATTCTAAAATGCACCACTAAGAAGCAAAGACAAGAAGATTGAAAATGTGAAAAGGGACAGGACACCATGGTGGCACCATTACACATTTAATCCAGAACTCACTGAGGACAATATTTATGGCTGGACAAGCTACACTTGGCCCAGAGAATGACCTTAGGTTTTATAGTAAATACCCACAGATTATTTCTGGGTTTTTGGGGTGGTTGGTTGGGGGAGTGGGTTTTTTTTGTTTATCATGAAAGCTTTTTTAACCTCTGAAAAGGATTATTTAAATCACTTTTGCATGAATAACACTCATTTAAAAATCTGGTCAAATCCTTACATTTTCTTGTATGCTGTGATTCTTCAAGTTGGCCCTGCTGTGACTCAATCAAATTTCAGCTTTTAGCTTAAAACAAAATCTAATGAATATGGGCATCAAAACATTTTACTTTTTTGCTATTTTTTTAAAGCAGTCTTTAATATTTTGGTCTTCAGATTATAGCAGTAAAATGGACAAACATTTTCATTACTTGTACTTTTCTTTTTTTCAGCTTTATAATACTATCTTAACTGTACCATTTTTAAGACATACCAGCCATCTTCCGTTTTCACTTCTTTCAGAAGAAACAGGTAACACTCTCCTTACTGTTTTCTTATTTCTCGTTCCCATGACATCTCATCAGCAGAAGTTTGCCAGGAACAATCTTGTTCCTAGCCAGGAACAATCATAGCTAACTTCTTTTTCATCTGTCAGGAAAAATATTTTTGCTGTATCTGCAATACTCCTATTAATCACTCTGAAAGTGCACAGTAATAAACAGTTAGACACTGTCAGAACAGGTGCTCTTTCAGGGTAGTTTTACTAGATCTATTTCAGAAACAAAATTAAAATTATGTATGAATTACGGTAAAAAAAGCTTTGTTCAGAACTCAGCCTGGTCACTCCCTCTCGTTCTCAGAGCTGCATGCAGAAGGACAAATCAGGATGCTGCATAATGTGCCTTCCTTCTCTTTTGAGCATGCATACAAGTTAATATCAAGAAAGTGCACAGGACAGTTTAGTACTGCAAAGACTGATATAAAGAAAACATTTTGTATCATCTGTCCCCGCTTGTTAACATAAAACAACCAGTGTGGCTTTTGCTTGTTTCTCACAAGGCTGTTAGGCACAGGTCAAAGGCATGCAGTCTCAGTTATTAGAATAAATACCTCAATTTTCCTACAAACCGGTGATTTACGAATTCTTTGAACTTTGCAGTTCATCCCTGAGCAGCACAAAGAACTTGCACACTTGACGCACATACAAACAGCTACATTGGCTCACAGTCTCTTTTAGGAAATATTTTATGGCTGCAAGCATGTATCAAAATATCATTAAAATTCAGTGGAAGTTAGATGACTAATTCCTATCAGAACTTTGGAAAATTCCAATTAATGAGCTTGGGAACATTGAAACTAATAAGTGAAAATGTAGTTATTTTTAATTAAAAGGCACAGTGCTAATAAGGACTGTGAGCATCAGAAAATGCATACAAAGCAGACATCAACTAAGTAGAATCGGCCTACATAACTCATTTGTAGACAGAGTGGATGTTTCCTAGAATTCTTTTCATGAGCACTTGACTGCTTGTTTGTTCCAGCAAATTACATTTTGTTAGAAAATATCAGTTTCACTCTGTGGGAATGACAAAAGATCAATAAAGTCACAAATATGGGGAATGTGTAATATGTTCCTTCAGCGCTAGGAATATTGACAGTCTGTATGACAGATTGTTTCTGTACTGTTGGAGAATATTGTGACATGCTAAATAGTGTAGCTTTTGCACTTCCTGGCTTTCTTTAAAAGGAGGAAAATTAGATCACTTCAGAAAAAATTGTTGTAAAAACTTTCGTGTTGAGATTTGCAGACATCTAAGTGATTAAATAAACAGGGAATGTTCAGAAAATTCTCTACAGAACACTGCAAATGTGTCAGTCATACTTTTAATAATATTTTAACATAATGTAATGCACATATCTAACTTTATGGCTTTTTTTTTTTTTTTTTTTTTTTGCTATGCCCAACATGAAATTCTACCTCTATACTGCAGTAGAAAGTAACAGCTGAAATTTATCAAACAAATTGAAAACAAAATCAGATTGAGAGGAGCAAATGGAAGCACCCTGTTTAAACTGTTGGGAGGGTATTTTTGAAAATATGTAGAGTCATGCCTGTATATCTTAAAGTGAAATGTTATGATGATCACCTACAATGAATTTGGCAAATAAACCGGAAGGCTAGCTGTAAAAGATAGGATAAAGGCACAATACTCAAGACATCAAATGTATAATTCTGTCAAAAAGAAACAGTAAAAAAAAAAAACAACAAACCCACAACTTTGATGAGACTGTGACCAGCAATGTAACAAGTCACCCAGTTATTCCTCTTTCCTCTCATTAATGTTAGAAACAGATATTGGAGACTTGATAATTTTAATAAGCAAATTACCATTGTCATCGCCATATAGATGTTTTCCCATTTTCAGTTACTCATACAACGAGAAAACATGTCCTGTTCATCAACATATAGGAACTACCTAGTTTGCCAGATGTATTACAGGCTTTTTACACTACTTTTGAAACATATATAGCATGCATAGGCACCAGCAAAGAGAGCAGAGAAAAATGGGGGAGCTATAGGTAAAGGAAAGAGCTGAGTAATTTAATCCGAGCACATTAAATAAACCATCTAAACTGAGCCAAATCTCCAAATCTTTGTCCTTTCTCTCACTAGTCTCTTCAGACCTGAAGACAAGCCACAAAAGCTAATTTTAAAACAGCCAAGTAAAATTTGAGTTGACTGAACCTCTGCAACATTTTACTTTCCTGACAAGGCATTCCTGGCCATAAACTAAAAATAGTATTAGTTAAGTTTTCTGAAACTAAAGTACTGTTCATTAGCAGTTTTTGGTTCAGAGAGTCTGAGTAAGATAAAATTTGCTGACAAAAATTAACTGGGAAATATAGGAAGTGCTTACAAACAGTGCAATCTGAATAAATGTGTATTCATTATTGCCAGCTCTATTTGTCGGTAGTTTACGTAAAATTGTGTTTTATCAAAAGATTCCTCATGTCTAACAATCTTTGGATTTAATCCTATAGTCAGTGAGATCACTAGCAAAGAAGGTTTTTTGGTGGTGGTGAGTTTCATTTGTTTGTTTTGTTTTACATCCATTACAATACTGTATTGCTGTGTGTCATATTGGCTGTCACTGTCATGAGCACAAAATTATTCTCTATAAACTTTTTAATATTTCGTGTCATTTCATATGATGCTGGAGTGCAGTTTTCTTTGTATGCATGTAATGATCAAGAGAGATAAAAAGAAGAGAAGGGCATTATAAGGAATAGAGTAGAGAGCAAAGGAAGACTAGGAGAGACACTAAGTCTCCTTCTCTGTTTCCTTATATCTTCCAAGCCATTAACATCAGAGCTCGGCAAGCATAAACACTGCCAAATCACACTGCTACTTTTTTGTACCACTTAGTAGAAGTGAACTTGATCATACAAGACAAAATAACAGAGGATCAGATGCAAGGCTGACCAAATCACCTACAACAACAGCATATCTGTGTCTATTAATAAGACTAGTTACTCCATTGGTACTGTACAGATCTGATTCAGGAATGTAGTGGAACATTAATTTAGGAATTCCCAGGCATGCTACCCTAGATTGAGATCTCCAAGAGTTATAACTTAGGTCTTTGGTTTTTGATTGTTTGGTTTTGCCTTAAAACAAAATTCCTAAACCTTCTCGATACAGAAAGGTTTTCATAAAGTTCACTTGATTACAAACTCAGCGTCGGACTTTCACTGGTTAGAGTAGCTTTACATTGACCCAAGCACAAAGCTACCGAGATACAGTGGATGTTTGTGTGCATGGATTGACGCTGAGCCTAAGAACACCCTATTATTCACATGTTCATTGTCAATGCAAAGCTCACACTTCCTCTTTAGACACTAATATCACTCAGGCAATTTTGACAGTAGATATCATTGTTCATGTTTCATTGCCTACCTGCTGGAAGAGCCTCCAGATGCCCCAGCAGGCACACCTAATGGCCTGGACAAGCTAAGCACAGAAGTAGCTTAATGCCATCTTTGCTTCTCCATTATCCACAGAAAGCAAGAGCTGAAGACCCAGCATACCACTTCCTATGAGTAATAGCAAGCCTCAATTCACTACTCAAAAATGTGTCTACCCAATTTACTTAATACAAAAGACTAGTTATCCTAACAATACAAATCAAAGCTAATCCCTGTCAATACTATATTTACTGTTATAAAACTAATAGCACTGAGAAAAACAGAGATGATGTGTATGTAATGAAGCTATACAGGTAATACAAGACAGAATTTTACCTTAGTTTTTATTAGTAACTTATGCTTTCAGGATCTCAGTTAAAATTTATTACTGATAATTTAATGTCCAAATCCATTTAAATATTACAATATTTATTGAAGAACTAGTTGCTTTAAAATATTTTCTGTGACACCTGCTGCAAAATAGTCTTTATTTTCAATGCTCTAGTGACAGAGATGCAATTAACACTAAAGAAGCCATGAAGCATCTGGGGAAATCTGTTTTTCAAAGGATTAAATGAAGTGACATAATTAGCACTATTTAAAATAAAATACTAGCATGACTCCTAAGATAAAGTCTAACCAGGCAGCATTTTTAAGGGCTATTTATAGAGCCCTTTTCTTCTAAGGAAAGTAAATAAATCCAGTTTATTTACAATAGATGGGTTCAGAAGAAGTCAGGTTATGTATAATACATACTACAGTTACCTGAACAAAAAGATATTTCCTTTTATTGGTAACTTATTTACATTGAACTTTAAAATGGAATTGTTCTAAGAACAACTTGGTATTCTTAAATCACTTACTGCACAGAGACAGAAGGCTACATGTAA
Organism: Gavia stellata; assembly: GCF_030936135.1. Classification (NCBI taxonomy): domain Eukaryota; kingdom Metazoa; phylum Chordata; class Aves; order Gaviiformes; family Gaviidae; genus Gavia; species Gavia stellata. Next base: position 10,365,011 of record NC_082603.1, on the reverse strand, counting down.
AAATACCTTTCATGACATGTTACTAAAATCACTACAGTATGAGTAGACTTCTTTCCTGAGCTTTTTCTTTTTAAAAATCAGTGACATTTATCTTCCCTCCAGAGATGTCTTACCCAAGAAAAGGCTGTACACCACAGATAACTTATGTGAACAAATCTGTATAAATTACATACAGGTGACTCTTTTAGTAATTACAATAACAACACAGAATATATTTTGAAACAGGACATAGGACTGATTATTGAAAAATACTTCAATATTAAGAATAAAAGGGATTATTTGTTTTTGGCCTTTTTTTTAAAAGTGTATAATATACAATAGGCAGTGGTAGATAATAATAGCAGATACAACTGTATGTTGCAGTTATATGTCTTTCATCTATAGACTGCTTTACAAACATCAAACAACATCGTAAGTGTTAAATATACCTCAACAAGTACTGCAGGTAAGGATCATACTGACTGCATAGGAATATACAGGGGAGAAAAAAAAAATCTATTTACTGTGGTTGGTGACAAAACTGTTGAATTCAATTGGGCAACAATTTCTCAGTGGACTGAAAGAGTCACTGTGGATGAAGGTTTTATGTGACATACATCAAAGGGAGAGAGGAGTTAGTATTTTTCACTAATGTGTACAAATTGAAATAATCTTCGGCAGCTAAAGTTGATGCTAAAGTTGCTCAGGGTATAACAGCTGAGCTTCTGGTCTTCTGATGCATTTTTTGTCTCCAACAGCTCTCCCAAGAAAATAATTTTGTAATAGACTATGTAGTTATGCAAAGATAATCAGACAACAGTAGAGAGAATATCACCACTTTCCCATACTATAGGTTCATTACTACATTATACACTCCCATGATTTATGTATGTCAAAGAACTTTGTTCCTTTTTTAGTTCTTCAGACAAAATTGGAAAAGCTACTTTAAAATCCTGGGAGTTATACCAGAGGAAAATTTACATAAGCTAGAGGCAAACCATAAGTATTGTTAAAGTGTTTTCTGGATCTTCTATGATGTTTCCGTACACACAGAAGTTAAGTACTTGGCTAGTCTTTTCTAAAAGATAGTCCCTCCTCTACAAAATTCCTAATGTCTGACAGAATACTATAATTAAAGGGATAATAATTATTAGTAGTATTATTATTACAATCTTCTTTCCATCACTTTAATACACTCTAGTATTCTTAGATTAGTACACTAACAAATAACATTGAGTCATTTTGTAGGGATAAAAATGTGTATGTAACAATGAGGAATATTACACAGAGTGACTTCACTACTATTACATTGCAAATCAATGCTGAGACTCTTAATGACAAAATATGCAGACTCTGGAGATAGGTGGCTGTATCACTCATGGATGTCTCCTTGAAAGCAAATGCAGTAAGTGGCAATTGCATGGTCCATAGAGAGAGATAAGCACCACAATCTTGCAGCTATATGTACAGTGCAACTATAACAACTGTAGAAAATGAAATTTCAATGAAAATATAGGAATAATAGATGGCAATAATTAGAGCTTATAATAGTTTGGGGAGACTTGCATGTCCAGGAAGAATGATTTACTAAATTAAGTTCAGAGCACCTAATAAAAGAGGAGGAAAATTATACTTTTGTATGGTCTTTTTTTTTTTTTTTTCCTTTAATTTACAGGAAATCATATGCTGGTGTTTACTCTTGAAGGCAATAGAGTGTGCTATAGAATGGGAGTTATCAAGTGATAGATTTCAATCTTCCAGAGGTAGAGGCAATTTGTAAGTCAGGTGTCTACATACTTTCCAGTCTACTGGAGTCTCTAAATGGAACTATAGCATATTAACTATATGCTTGTCTTCCTGTTTTCCTTATAGACAACAAAACTACTTTCACTTTCCTGGAGCAGGGGCAAGACTAAAGGAATTACATGTGTTGCACCACTGTCAACTTTGATGTGCTCTTCCATCAGGCTGCATAGGATTTTATGTGATTGGGAGATGTTATTCCTGAAGGTTCAGGACAGTGGGTTTACTAAAAAAACAAGAGCTGCATAAAACATTTCACTTCTTAGCTTAAAAACCTGAGCACCAAAGATGGAAAAGAAGATTTCAGGCAAGCCAGTGATTCTAGAGATTCTGTAGGACTGTGTTGAGGCAAATCTACTGAAGAAGAGGAATTCACTGTCACTGTCCTGGATAATTCTGAAATTCCTAGCGCAAAGTTCTGAATAGGAAAAGATTTTTAGAATTTTAAACCCAAATGCTCATACACAGTCTAAATAACCAGCAATTGCACTTTGAAACAGCATTTGGGATAACTTGCAATTATGAATGGAAAAGTGCTGATAAAACATGGTGAAAAATGCACCAAGACCACAAATACCCTCACAGCTGGAGGCTTTCACAAGTAATACTAGTTAAGTACAACTCACACATGCTCTCACCATGCTGCTTTTCTTCCCTTTTTGACTTGTTTCTGCATAGGATGATGCAGATGGTAGGGAGGAAGGGCTGGCTGTTACTGCTACAGTTAGTTGCAGTGAAATTGAGGCAGTAATAATATTCTATGCTGGAAACAGAATGGGTAGAACTCCGACTGCCACCTTCCCAAAGAACCCAACCATTTCCAAGCCCTGGGAGGTATGGCAGGGGAGACTAGGCAAAGTGTGTGGCAAGCTCAGTTCTTGTTTGGGACCCAGAACTGGCAAGTTGCTCCAAACATAGCTCTCGGAAACTAACTTGGAGGACTTTTTCTGCCGTAGTGGCCCATGTTCTTATAAGTCACAGTTCTAATTTCTTAGATTGTCTTAACAGTAACCATAGTCTTGATGTCATTTGAGGGAGTGGTGCTACAGAAACAAACATAAAAGATACCATGGAAAAGGTTAAATGGAAGATGGTAAAAATAACAGTCAAGATACACTGATGAAACTACCCTATCTTCTCCCACTAGCACTGCTTTAGAGACTCGGTACATAAGCTGATGAGCATATTTTGTATGATGAAACTCTGGAGAGTAAAAGTATTAACTCTGCACTGCTGTATTGTTCCTGAAATTTAGGCAGACTTTTTTATTGCCTTCATTTCAAAAGGCAGACTCAGATATGTTATTTCTGACAGCTATTCAGTACAAAAACTAGAAAATTCATCAGGCCTGCTCAAGTCACACCTGTGTCACTGCTGATGCAACAGATATACTGAACAGTCTATATCTTTCCTCAATGTTATATTCCTGAGGTACTTCACTTGCATGGGTATATAGAGTACACCTATTAGTAAGATATATCACAAACTTAGTATATATTTCTGTTCTTGCTGTTGTTACACTTACACCAGAGCTGGACTTGTTCCATTGCATTTTAGCCGCTGTGTGGAATCTTACAGCTCAGTGAACAGCAATTAGTTAAGAAAAAAGGATTAAGGAAAATATTGACTTTTTTCCTTGTTTTTGTTTGTTTTAGGTGTGTAAGGTGGCCATTTCAGCTGAGCAAGGAAGAAACTCAGCCAAAATAATTAAACAGTTCTTCCAGGCAATCATGAATGTCCTCTTCCATGTGCTAATGATGCCAGCCTTCACATCACAGTTGTTTTCCTACAAAAACCTGAAATATTATTCATTCCTCTACCCTGGGATACCCAAACCTGCAAACCTGTTCCTCAAAAAAAAAAAAAAAGCTCTTCTTGCACCTTATTTCTTTTTCATTGCCTACAAACAAGTCTATTTCTCTCATAGTAGTACATAGCTTTAAGCATGACCTTAGGAAAGGGCGTTGTGTAAGCTGAGTTGCATGATTCCTTCTCAGCTTCCTTCTCTTTCATACAGGAAGCACCCAACTACTGCTCTATCCCCACAGTCAATCAGAGCACAGTCCAGTCTGATTTACTTAATCTGGCTATCAGAAGTAGATGCACAGTTTAACCTCTATTCCTTCTGAATCACTCCATCCACGCTAAGTTTGGGGAGGAAGAAGATGTCTGAGCAGCATTGCACACAACTGTAATCCCCAACCAACACCTGGATAATTTTTAGCATAGCAAGGAGAGTTCATTTTTACTCCCTTCACATTTCTTGACTGCAACCAAGTTTCAGTGCCTTTCATGTCACATATATATGGGAACGTTTGATAAACGTTAAGTTCAAACCTATAAAAATCAGGCAAAGCATGCAATTAACAAGTAAATGTGCCATAGATTTAAACTCTGCTATCCATTCATTTTCTGCATTACTTTTGACATAATTTGTTCCTTAAGACCTGTTTTGTTTTCAAACTGTACGACTGGAAAAAGTCTATCCAAATTTGTTTGGTATCAAAATATGACATAGTAAGAGCTCTTCACTGCTGATATTCACACTTGTGTTCATTCCTCCATTACAAACTACCTGTCTTACAAATCCTCTTAGCTGTCATCCATTCAGTATAAAAATAAAAACATGGTGGGTTAGAAGAACTCATTCCATAACCCCCTTGCTAGGATGCAATCTGCAGTCTCCCCCTCATTTCAAACCTCTCAGACTATGGGGTCTTTAAGTTTCCTTCAGTGGATTTTTTTTTTAAATTAAAAACTAGATGAGAATAAAAGGCATCTCATTAAAGTGTCATGGGATAACAGAATTTCTTGCTCTATTTTAATTAGAACATGAATCCTGCTGAGTTTAATTATCCTGTCTTATTATAAATTTGACAACAAGGACAACACCCCAAAAAATACACATTTTTTGTTGTTTTTCAGGAAAAGCTATCACAGCCTGTTTGGATCTCTCAAATTTACAGGACAATGTACTCTGACTCAAACTTTGTTTCATGAGCTCATTAAGAAATACAACAAACAAACACAACAAACAGGGGCTAAGTCCCCTTTTGTCCAGACTAGGCTATCACGTGAATTCACTTATTCACCATTCAAGTCATAACGTTTCATAACTTACAACCCGTAACTCTTAAAAAAAAAAAAAAGAGAATGAGGTACCTAGCTGAGGGTGAGAGTGCCCATCCTCCCTCCTCCCTCACGATGCAGGTGTCCCCTCTATCACACCAGGAAGCACGAAAGCCTCAGCAGTCCAGCTGCTGTTGGATCCGCTTCAAAAGTTTTTTGGGTAAGCTGATGTTTTATACCTTCCAGCTTGGAGGTTTGGTCTTTGCCATTTCCAGAAGTTAGCAGATTCTGAGGAGACTGCCAGACAACAGATAATGGCTGCAGCAGACAGCAATCTGCAGCCACCTGTCCTGCCTACGTGCTGCTCTCCTTTCACCTAATGGCGCCGCTCCCAGCACACACCAGGCCTTAGCATGAGATGGGTCAGCCAGAATCTGAGCAGGGGTTGAGTGAACAGTCACAAAAGCTCAGCATTTCACATGACTACAATACGTAAGAATTATAATATTTACTAGAACAGTTGTATTTATCATTATTTTAGTAAAGTGAGCAACAATTACTTTCTGGTATTTAAATCCTACCACTTGGATATTTAGTAACTTCCATCCAAAAAAATTACAATTTTCTGATTTAAATTTTTTTCACAGCACTAGAGTTACTAAAATTCTCCTATTTGTAAACATAATTAAATGCCATAGATGTAGCCAATTTAAGAAATATTGTAAGTGCAAAATAATTTATAATACTTGATATTATATCCATATTGAAATTTCATGATTCATAGTGGTGTTATTTTGTTTATTTACCTGCATTTTTTTCAATATGTTGATTAATAAAGAGCTAAATTTGGAGTTTCATAAACAGTAGTGCAGTAATCTGTATACTGGACATGAAAAATAATTGTTACATTAATCTTTTCACCTTAGAAATATGAAAAAATACAAAAAGTTATATTTACGCTTTTCCCCATCCAACTTCGTATTAAATAAGAAAAAAAAGGCTTTAATTTAAACTGTAAATTTTTTTTTAAAAATACTGCCATTCCTCCCGCACACCAATCAGCACATTCACTAAGGACTTAGCAGTGCCTTAAAAGTAATTAAGGGTGGGGGGATGTTTAAAGTGTTACAGAGCCATTATTTGCCAACTGTTGTAATTTGAAAGCACTACAGTGGATCTGCAATTTTTCTGTAAATAGCACCCGGCAAAAGAATACTCTTAAGTATAAGGAAACCTGAATAAGAAGTTTGTATAATAATACAGCACTAACCATATTACTATCTCAAATAGGAAGAAAAATTGTTAAGTAATAATAGAGATGGAAAGTAGTAAGAACTTTTGTTGGAAAGAAATTTCTAACAAGAAAAACTTTCAGTACAATGCATGCCAGTGACACGCTGGGTACAGCTCCATCCAGCATTCTCCCAAGCACAGTAATGTGAGGATGTAATCCCAGAGGCAGTGGCCCATCTTTAGAATTGGCCTGACAGCAACTCAAGTACAAAATGCACTTCTGACTCTATCCTTCTGAAATGAAATCTCAAAGCAAAAGAAGTTCTTTCCATATATGTTTTAAATGGAGCATACTGAAAAACAGCATTGATTTGGGGCATTAACAGGACAGGGAATGACTAAATGCTACAGATTATTGCAGTATAAATTCTGATACTGTGGGTGCTGCTCTGGTTATAAGCAAGATAAATTCTCACATTGCCCATATCATCATACGCATTTTCTTGTTATCAGTCAGATATTTTTATAGCCTCATGTCTTCATGTATCCAAGTAATCAAACCATACCTATTTCTTTCAGTGTTAGAGGAATGGCTTTCTTCTCACATGCTGTGGTGCAGTAATATAGCTATTTCACAACTGCTACTGCAGCAACACGCTTCCAAACCAAGCAATGATTAGATCTCCCCAACTAAGTTACTGTAGCATTGATCCTGCCTTTCTATATTTTCTATGCAATGACTCATACTTGTTGCATCCTTGAAGAAATGCCTGTATCCACTGCTACTTGCTCCTTATTCTCCTACTTGCCAGCCTAAAATGAAGACCTACTAAGCTGCTTTGTACATGTGACTTATTATTAGTGTAGGGAATCTTCAAACCAGAGTACATCTTCCACCTTCAGGTAAAGCTGCGTACTCTTGAGTGAATTGTGCTGTCAAACTACAGGACATTTTCTATTTCGTTGTGCAGTTACACCTACTTTACGCATGCAATATATGTTTAATAAACACCATGAGAGATCATAATTACCAGAATTAAGGCAACAGATATTCCAAATAATTCTGTTCTTAAAATAAAAAAAATTATGAGGATGCTTTAGGAAATTGTATGCTAGTTCTCAAATATAACATATGGATTTGATGTTGAAATCTCCTAATGATCTTCTAACAGTGTTCAGACTAAGATAACCATGCTAATTCTGTCTTCTGGCTTTAAGAACTATACATTTATGTACCAGTGAAGACATCGAGACCACTTGGAATTAGGATACTCTTCCTCAAGAAAAGACGTTTTCCCTGACCCTTAATAGTATTTTTATACTTTTTATTAGCAAAAATCCCGCTTGCAAACATACTTCTTCATAAATCTTTAAAAAAAAAAAAAAATTCAGGGTATTTTAAAGTATAACAGCAACATGAACTATGAATGCTTCTCCAAAAAGTAATAAAGACAGATAAGCTGCTGAGGACAACAAGGGTAATCAGAAGAAAGCGAAATGATCTTAAGTGAAAAAGCAAAAATATTATACTTGGTCTAGGGAAGTGAAGGGACAGTATAAAAATACATGGGAGACAATCTGTGGAGCAGAGAGGGAACTATGTAAGATGAAGTACATCAAATCAAGACCAGATTGTGTAAATCAGATAAGAGTAAATTAAGGCTGAAATGAGGAAAATTATTCTAATAATAAAAAAAAGAAGTCTTGAAACACATGACAGCTGGTAGGAAAAAAACCCCAACATTTAGCTATTTTACAGTTTATGAAAAGGACTATATGATGTGAAATAACAGGGCATTCCTCTTGCTGAGGAACAGACAGAACCTACAACAGAACTATGCTAGCTCTGATTACTTGACCTTTGTTCAGCTATACTTTCAAACAGGGCAGAGTATTATCCTGTGTATATTTACACAAATATTGATTTGTGATAGATATAAAAGGCATTTTCTCAGGTAGGCACCTCTTAATTCAGCATGAAACAGAAAACTGCATTCTGAAAATGGCTTCACTGTTTATTCAGAAATATGAATTCTGTGCCGTTTTAAAGCGTTTTGGATTTAGCCATGTCTAGAAAAATACAGGAACTAAGGAAGTGGACACTGTGAATCAGCAAGAAATTAGCCTAATACAGGAATTTATTTATGCTGCCTCAGTTTGGGGGTTTTGTTGGTTGGTTGGTTTGGGGTTTTTTTAGCACAGATATGTTACCTAACCAATCAACGTTACAACCATCTCCATCAGTTAGGTCTCAGGTCTCCAATCCAAAGGTGTAGAGTCAGATTTAAGGAGTAACAGAATGAACAAGTCAGAATTTAGTATTTTATACCTAACCCTATAAATGATGTGGTCAGGAGTAACTCTGGGAGAGACCCAGAAGAGACCCTAAGAGAGGTCTTGAGTACCTGAGTAGAAACAGAGGGAATGCCACAGCCCTGCAGCACCCTGTCTCTGTGTAGCATAGCTGGACCCACTGTGCTGACCCACTTGACCTTCCTTCCAAACTGCACCATCTCCCTCTCAGAACAGAGAAGTTATTTAATTTATGATACTGTGTATATACCTGGGATTAAAATGTTCTGACATCAACTCCATCTAGTCTCCACGCTGTCGATTTGGTCTTAAGTCAAGACAAGCACAGCTTAAAAGTACCTGTTTATTGGAAAGCACCTAGTTTTTATGGATACTACAGTGCTTGTTATGATTTATGTATGACACATGGAACCTTTCTTCCTACATTAATTTTCACTTTTACAGCTAGTCTCCTGGGTAACTCAAAGGAGGTAACTGGACAGTTTCCACAAGTTACATTTCAACTCTAGGGTTTTGAACAGATATAGCATACTGCACAGTGTAAATAGGTTATAGAGAGACCTAAGTGCTATAATTCGTTAATCCTTTGGAAAAAACTAAACTCTCTTGGTGCTAGTTATCTTATCATTCATGTCCTCTTCCACAAACCTCTTCCACAAACAAAAGCGAGCTGACTGAGGTTCTGGCCTGAGGTGCAACATCACTCTCATTTAACAAATCATAACTCTTAATTTGAAAAGCCTAAAAACTATAAAGAAACCTCAGTGCATACAATTTGAGATAAACTACAACATCATACGTTTCTGCAAGATATGCATGCTATAATATATAATACATTCTGACAATTTTCAAAACAGCTGTTTATACAACATATGGTCCTTACTCATCATTCTTATTCAAGTTCTGTGCTAGCACATTTTAGAGTTCAGGTGAGTCACAACATAAACCTGAAGGAATATAATGACAACTCAGATCATATCTGCAAATATTATCTGCATTCAAACTAGAAAAGATGTATTCATTCTTGACACAGCAAAATCAAATTTAGGAAGCTGGCAACATAAGGACGGTGGCATTTGCAGTACTGTCAATTTTTAAAAGACTTTCTGACTGCATTTATTAGCCACATAAACAGAATAAGATTTTGTATTCTTACAAATTCTGAACTAAACTACATTTTGTTTGCTTGTTGATAGGTTGGTTGGATTCACCTTCCCCTCCAGAGATTCCAGAAATATTTTCCATGTATAAACTAAGAACTGATTATTCAAAATTAATTATAATAAAACTAAGGTATTTTCATGTGTATAACATCCAGCTGATAGACAAATATTTTTCCCAGAAGTTTTCAAAATAATGTTTACCTTTTAAAAAGAAAAAAGCACACCCCACACACTCACCTTTAACTAACTGAGATACTTCCAACAGCTATCCTGGTTTAAAATTAGAAGACGACAATAGACATCATCTCATTTACCTTGCTCATTTTATGAGATAACAGATTAGTTTCTGGTATTACCCCCCAGAGTAAAACATGGCTGAAGAAAGCAGTCAAAGAATTATCATACATCTATTTATTCTATTTGTAAAAATAATTCCATAAAGGTTTCACAGCTAGACTGAAGACGTGCTGAAGAAACACCCTGTGCAACTTATGGTTGGTTAAAGTGCACAAGGAGGACATCAGTGGAAACCAAGGCTTTCTTAAAAGAAAAAATTCGCTAAGGAGAAAGTTAGCTGGAATGTGCAGCATGCATACAACACTAAAGGCTCACATCTACTCATTTACCATTGTCCTTGGCCTTCTTACGTAAGGAGTATTCTTACATAAGGGATATTAGCATCCCATTTGTACTATTCTGCTTTTATGATAGCCCCTGAAGATGAGTTTGATGTCTCAACTTCAACGAGGGCCTTATGACTTCTCTGAAAGATGTTTGGCAATGTTTTCATAATTACCTAAGCTACAATGTGCCAAGATAAATGTCTGTATACAACTGTGGGTCCAGCATGCTGCAGTTAAGACTTATGACTTCACTGGAAGTCTTTGGGAAACAGCAGGTAATTCTGCAATTGCCTTAAAGGTTTACATTAATGATTAACAACAATTAACTGAAATATCATCTGATAACAAAAAGTCAGAATCTGTAAAGTATTGCGAAGGTAAACTAAGGAACTATGAAACTAACACATTAAATTAGTTAACATAACTAGCACCCAGAATTTCTAGAACCCCATGTACCTAGAACCTCCCCCCATGCACCTAGAAACCCACCCCCGCCCTGGGCACCTCGAGAGTCCCAGTTCGGGTAGGAGCCTGTAGTTGCCATCATACAAAGTTGTTGGCATTCATCACCTCTCAGACCTGCTCCTTAGGTTTGAGTGTTGATGGTTTTTATGCCCACCAGGGGGCCCTGAGCCCTTACCTCCCTTCCTAAATATCAAGTCAGGTTTGTATAGCTTCTTTTGATGGTCCTTCAGGACTGTTGGAACCACTATTCATTAACCAGTCCTTCTTGCAATCTTCCTCAGCCAACAGTTCACATAGCTGCTTACGTCTCTTCATCCTAGCATCTTGAATCGCAGGGCAATATCCAATAACATGTGAGCAGGGCTTGCTCTCTTTGTGACAATGCCAGCAGTTCTTCATTTGAGTATCCTGCCTACCCCTTGCTAGAAATTCTCCCATGGGGTAGATGCTAGCTCTTAGTTGCAAAGCTTTCTGTGATGAATGCCCTTCTAACATGGAATGCAGTTGTTACTCATTTTAACCTTTTCAAATGTGATAATTCAACAGTCCTGGTAGGGCAGCCTGGTCCTATTCAAAAAGTCTTACTTTCACCAGTCACAAGGCCTTAGAAAGATGACCTTCAGAGCAGAAAACTCCTATTCCGAGACTGGGGTCTCACAGCACATGACTGGTCTTGGGTCCCAGATCAATGGGATTTTCTCTTCCCTACCTCCTGCTGCAATCCATAACTTTCTGAACTCATTCTCAAGACCTTCATGACAAACAACAGATTTTGTATTACTGCCCAAGAAGTGGGCAATTTGGTGCAGCCAACAAGATCAGTCCTGAGAGTCTGGAATAAAGGACAGCGTCACAGGCACGGGCAGATAGAAGTAACCATTCCTTGATGGCAGATCGAATAATTAGGTCCATGGTCTGTAGTCACATGTGGTCAAGGGTCACATCACTGGGCACCTAGAATGCCCACGCACCTAGAACTAAAAGAAATGGGGGTTTTGTCTCTTTATATCTGTGCATCTAAGTAGGTAAAATGGAGGAGAAAGGAAGGAATCCACGTTCATGGCCCTGTTTTTCAATAAGGGCTTTGAATGACCATTCTAATATGCTACTCAGCAATACTTGCTACTCCTGCAAAGGCTAATTTTGTGAAGCAACAGTTTGAATGAAAAAGGGTTAGATTTTTCATGAAATCTCATGAGGTACACTAAGTTATTTTATAGAAAAGCACAGTAAGAAGGGGGAATTTATGAAGTGTGACTGACTACTACTGCTTTTTCATCTTTTTGTTTGTTTTCCATTTTGTATGGAGACAGACATGTGAACTACATATAAATTTCCTTATTTTACCTGACAGGGAACACTAGACTACAATTAAAGAGTTTGCTTCCAGGTAACATTCCAGTAAGATACATCATGATGCAGAATAGTTTTGTTGCATAGTAGTTTACATTGATACATGCAGATAAACAAAGCTTAACATGTTCAGTATTATTTGTTTGACACTACCATATTGCCAACAACATATTTAGAGAGTCTGAGTCTTCTCACAGCTGCTTTTTCCCAAATGAGTATTTCTTGAATATTTCTTCGCTTGCCTATTTCAAAAACTTGTACAGCATAATCCAGTAAATGTCTTACACCTGAGGAAGCAATGTTACATTATTTTTTTCATTTCAGACTGTTTTCAGTTATCCCTTTCAGTGTTTTCATGGGATCACTATAACAGTGCAAGAGCAAAAATGGTCCAACTTTCTACAGAGTCCTATTCCACCTCTTGTAAAACAGTTGGAAAATTCCACATTAAACTCAAAGTTTGCCACGAACTGGGGCTTTACCACTTTATCCACAGGAAAAAAAAAAAAAAAAGGGAAAAAAAAAGAGACCAACAAAAAGACAGCTTTCTGCAAGAATCTTTCATATAACGTCTTTGAATTGCCCCAAAAGAATTCCAGAAATAGCAGTGTGTGTTGCACCCAAAAGGATAGAAGAGACAACAGATAATGCATTGGAGGTAGCACTAGTTCTCTTCACACACATACCAGGAAAAAAGCTACAATTTCTGACCCCTTCAGAAGATACTGAGCATTCTTTAACATTGGAATACTCTCCCTGGAAGAACACACCTCCAGTTCACAGCCATTTTACTGAAAAGAAATGGGGGCAAAATGTCAACTCCAGGCCTGCTTTGTGCATTTGGTGTAACAGATATAAGTAACACAGTCTCAGATGGTATCATTTTAACGGTATAAAACCTAACCAATAGGAACAGATAAAACAAAGAGGAGCACTTCAGAAATGGAACTTATTCAGAAGTGACTTGCTCAAACTGAATACTTTACAGCAAGGTTGACTGCTTAAACTATGGTATTCTCTTTACTAGCTTAAATAACACGGTAAAATTAAAATCTTATTTTTCAGTGTACAACATATCACCTAGAAGAGTTTATGGTTTTTTTAAAAATTATGATGCACTATCAGCATATACAATTAATAAGTGTTTTCTTTAATTCCAAGAAAAGATTTTCTATGCACCAGTTCACTGACAGCCTTAAAATCCATTTTGACAACCACAATCATCACATCATGTAGAAGCTCCCAAAACATTCTATAGTCTGTGCCTGACTGTACTGTCTCAATACTAGAGACACTAGAGGGATGATATTTTCATCCAACAGCACTAATGACTTTTTGGTGGAACAATTTTTATTACTATATTATTCATTTGAGGGCACCACCTGTGATTCGATTTTGCTGTCATTATAGTCGAAGCACAAAGCCATTGCACAACTGATAGATAAATTTTACCACAAGCAATTTTTTTCCATGTTTCAGAATCCACTTACAGTGTGCTATGGAAAAAGTCCTGTGAAAGCAATAATTCGTATCATTCTGGGTTTTGCTACTCCTTTTCTGAAAGATACCTTTTGCAATTAACTTTGCCAAATACCTTGGCATAAAATAATGAAGTAACATAACTCCAACACATAAAAGGAGGAAAAAAAAAAGCCTATTGTTATTCACAATTGGTGGTCAGCCAAAAAAGAATATCTGACAGCTCAGGTTGAAAATAGTACAGAAGCTGAAAAACTCAGTGTGATTCAGAAGAAGGGCTTTGAAGTCAATGAACTGCCAAGTCAGGATCTTATTCAGCAAGATACAGGAATGTATGCTTAACTTCAAACATGTAAGTAGGCCAGCTCAACTTATTTGCATTATGGCACCTTTATATAAAAAATGCAAATGAGAATCAGATACCTCTACTTCAAAGAGCCTGCTCCTGAAATTGTAGTCTGAAACACAGTTAAGTACATAACTGAATTCCACACACTTTTACTATGTATATGAAGCACTAGATAGGTACTGCCTTATACTCAAGTTCCAGGCATGGTTATTTTGCATTATTTCTTACAATCACTTCATCTGCACATTTCTGGACCTCTCAGAAGATCATAGGTTTCCATATCACTGATGAATACATCTGAGTTATAGATGAAATAATATGACATTGCATCTCCACAAAGCTCTTGGAACAGAAAAAAACTACTTAAGAAAGAAAAAGTGCAGAAAATATATAAAAATACATGTAATCACATGCTGCTGTTTGGGAAGATGCTCATTTTTATAAAGCAGATTCTTTGCATCTGTCAAAAGTTTAGAAAACAATAGCAATACCTAAAATATTATGAAGCAGAGCTCCAACTGGTAAAAATTGAATTTGTGGATCTGTGCAAGTAATACCAGCTGTAAACATGTGTCTGTGTCAAACTGCAATGAATAGGAGCATATTACTTCAGTTTACTACAGGTTATGAATATTTGATAGAGACTGCTCTACTATGTTAATGAGATCCTTAAGGGACACAAAAATAGACAGAAAGTTAGTTCAGGGTGGTATCTCAGCAATGCAGTCAACTTAAACGTAAGGTAGAATTTGATCCTCAGTGCGTAACATAAAATGAATTGCTTAGTACAAATAGTTCTATAAGTCAATGAAATTAGCTTGTAGATTGTTTTAAAAGGTTTTGGCAGTAAGATGAGCTTACTAATGTAATGAGTAACTTTTGGAGAGTGCAGCATTATAAGGGTGCTGATGGCATTATATTTCCATCCTTTGTCACTGGCGAGATTATAACGGGATTGTCTAATAAAGACAGTTGACCTAAAAATAACCTGACCTGGGAGCCTAGTCTGTGCTTCACAGGGTGTGGAATGATTGCTGGAGGTAATTTAGGAATTAAATTTATATTAAAGGTACAGCGTTGAAGGTACAGCATTGAAGAAATCTTCAGGGTGGAATGTAGCGAATATGCAAGGAATCCATCCCACAGAAGTTCCCTAGGCAACCTTAGATGTTGGCAACACCAGGGGAGCTTGGTGCGCTGACTCTAAGAGAAACTACACGGAGGGTGGAGCGGAGTGAAGACACCGCGGCCAGGCTCTGTGATAAGACGGGAACTGGAAGTTACTATGGAACTGACAAGCTGCATATTTACTACCCTGAGCTGCATATTTACCACCCTGAGCCAACAGTCTGTCATTTTTTGACAAAATACTATCCTTTGGGTGAACTTTGCTCATTATAATCTCATTATAATACCAGAGAACACACCTCCATCCCAAAGCTACCCACCTCCAAGGTGCGACCACCCCTCACTGAGCTTGCGCTTTGAATTTTTCTTGGTCTATACCTTTAAAAGTAGACGAGAAACTTTTACACCAATTACAATAGAGGTATGTATGACTAGAGTCACTCAAGCTCCACCTGTAAGGACAAATAATATAAAATGGCTTAAGAGAGGAAGGATGCCAGGGAAGATACCATCGCAGACCACCTTTGACACCTGGGATCAGTCGACGGGCTGAGCCTCTCTTCCCCCCCACAGGGACGCCTTTGGGTAAGATCCGAACACTTGGTTATACCAAGTGCTTCCCCGGGAAACTTAGAAATCTCTATAGAGTTGCTTTATAACTTAACGCGTTTGTAGCCAGGCTATATTACTCACATTCTTGGTATCTGCACATGCTTTGCAAGCAGTAATTTTATCACCGGCAATCCAAAAGAACTTGTGTATCTGTTGCTTCAATAAACTGCACTATTCACTAATCTAGCCGTGAGAGTTCTCATTGAACGCCACCAAATCCCTTAAGTGTGGCCGTGCTAGTTCATGGAACGTGACTAGACTGAAAGTGTGCAGTGTTACGAGTGTATCCGTAATCGTGAGAGTTCAATACATTGAACGCGACCGGGCTTGTAACATCCTGGCGGTGTTACGAGTGTATCCGTAATCGTGAGAGTTCAATACATTGAACGCGACCGGACTTGTAACATCCTGATGGTGTTACGAGTGTATCCGTAATCGTGAGAGTTCAATACATTGAACGCGACCGGACTTGTAACACAGAAAAATTGGGCATCACTCAGAATCTAAGCCTAGCCGCCCCCAGCCCCTCTGATATCTGAGGACAAGCTGGAACGCAAGGGGGTTTATTTTCTGCCAAATTGCCTTGCCCTTTAACGCGACACAGGGTTCAGTAATTTCTCATAAGTGTTGCAAGGACAGACTAGATAAGGGGAAGGTTAGAATAAATTAAGAGACAAAACCCCAAATTTCTGCATTATGTAGACTATGCGTAAAAGGCAGACAAGTTTGGGGGAAAAAAGACTGTTAACTAGAAAAATGCAACAGTCTGCATGAATTACCTTACTTACTCTGAATCCTATTCTGCTATTTTTATAGAGTTTTTACAAGTTTTACTGTTCCAAAACCAATCAAAATAGTTCAGATTATAGAGTTTTATACTTGAGTTTGAAAGAAATAATGTAAAATTACAACTGCCTTTCTCTTTAAGCATTTTCAGTATATAAATGAACAGATGTCTTTATTTCTTCCCTGTACCAGTGTAACATTCCCTGTATTATGTGCTTGTAAAACACATACTAAACAGTACAGATTTTTTTAACCATCTTTTTTGAGTGGTCATTTCTCATACTGCACATCAGGTTTTCCTCTTAGTCCTCCATTTATCTATCTTATTCATTCACAGTTTTCATTTATGCACTTTGTTGGCACAATGTAAGGACAATTCTGTCAGTCCTCCAGATGCTGAAATTATAATTTTCAAAAGCCAAGTGCTATTTATATTTATATTACTTTTTTTGTTTAAAACATGGTTCAAGTTAACATACATTTTCACTGAATGGAAATATCAAATGAGGTAAAAAGAGAATCATGTAGAGAGTACCCTCTCCACTCTGAGCGAAGAAGAAAAAAATAAGCAAGCCCAAAGAAATATCATTCCTAGAAGCCTTTGGGGAGGTTGGTATTTCACATGAAGTGGCTGCGACTGCCAAAGATGTAATTAAATTCTGTATTTAGCACACTGCTGGCTGAAAAAATACTGCAGGGCATTTTGCTATTCCATCAAGGGTTCACAACTTATGTGTTTTCAGTTCCTTAGAAGTCCTTCTGAAAATGGTATTACCTCCCAACCTTCAAAATTTTTTTGGGTTGCATTTTGGAACAGATATTAACTCGAGTTTTGAGGCCAGGTCTGGAAGAAAAGGGGCAAATAGTCAGTGTTTTGATAATTAAGATGCTGGTTTTCTACTGTGTATTTATAAAATATTATGAAATCTTTAGGTATTCGTTTTGATGATTAACATAAAAAGTTAAAGTTATGCTATATTTGCTTCACATGTTTATTTACTCTTTGAACTTTAAAAGCTTGCATTTATGGTCTATATGCAAACTATATTTATGAAGAATGAGTTATGTATGGCTACTTTTAAAAAAGCTTGTGTGGAATATTCCAACTGGGTTCTGCTTCTGAACTCAAGATAGAAGAAACAATAATGATGGCTGTTATATTAATTGAATGAGAATGTTCAGCAGGTTGTTGGTTTTTATGCAGTTATAACATTTCAGGGAATGAGGCCTTCAATAGCCAAAGCAGGTATAGATAAAGCCTGATTTACAACAGATATAGCCTCATCACAAAGGAACCACATGATCTTAGGACTTCCATATATCTATTTTCATAAATATAGATGGTTGAAAATACCAGTTTCTATCTCATGAGGCTCCATGAGCCCAGATTAATCACTACATAAATTGCAAGGCATGTTCAGGGCGTCCAAAATTTCTGGATGTAAAACCAAAAAACACAAAACAATTTATCTTGATTGCATCAGACCCAAAATCTGTGAACACTGCTATTAGTCCTAGATTTCAGGACATCAAGCAGCCCAGATGAAGCTGAATCCATCAGAGTACATCCTCTCCTCCCCAACTTTGTGGATTTTAAGATTTTATTTACTAGTACAATACTTATCTTTTAAATCTGTATTATATTAAAACCAATTAAAATTAATGTGGAAATTATCAACAAAAAAGAACCCAAACCTATTACACAGCTTTAATAGCACCTACTCTATTTTGACTTAAGGCAGATGCCAATCCCCACTTTTTTGCTAAAGAGGCTTGAAATACTAGTCTTGCTCTTTAAGACTGCGGGGGGTGGGAGGAGAGAATCAAGTCACAGCCCTCTTTTTGATTAGCAAATTGAAAAGAAAAAAAATACTTAAGTCAGAAATAAGAGACAAAACAGTATGAATTCACTATACATAATGTTAGGGAAGCTGAGGACATGAAATGTAATTAAAGTCTTGTAAAATAAACTCACAAATAAATTGTATTAAAGCCAACTGAAAAAAGGGGATGTGTGTAAACTTTGGGGAAAGCTTCAAGTTAAACAAAGATTATACAAGCAATAAAAACACTATTTGCATGTATAAACCATTCAAGATTCAATCCAGGTTAGAGGGAGCCTAAGAAGTCCCTCACCAGTCACTAACCTGAATTGCACAGCAGTATTGACAGAAATGTGAAAGCTAAACAAAGCAGTATCCAGAAAGAAGTAAAACCATAGCAATAACCAGTATTTGCATCCATTTTACAAACCATAAATTTTGGAAAGAAAAGGATCAGAAAGAAATACTTGAAGTTTATAATGCTGAAATTCTTATAACTGAAACCATTACAAAATTGGAATACTTTTCCCCCATTCTGTTACTTATTCTTATAAGAAAACTAGGTGTTATTTGGCAACTAGGGGCAGGGGGGAGGAATTCGCTTCTTTTCACTGGAAATCCAGAACAATTTATAAAATCTTGAAGTTCTAGAGTACTTTTTGTTCTTTTAATTGACAATGTCTAGTTCAGACAAATTTTTTTATGATCATAATTTATGCATGGGATTAATATCTCAGTGATCCTTATTAGAGCACATCATGATGCTATTTGATTGCACTACTGCCATTTTAGAACGTCTGCATAGAAGATATGTATATCATTCCAATGTTTGGTACTTTGTAAATAGAATATACTAAAGCAGTACTACTATATCATTATATATCTGTGTGCTGAGACAGTGTAACTGCCCAGCTCAACAGTAATCACATGTAATTGTTTACCAATCCCTCTTCCTCTCTCATTTCATTTGCACCATTATTCAAAGTGCTATTTTCTTCAGTCATCTAGTGTACCTTTTTGTTCCCAACCTCAATCTTTTTCACCTGTTTGTACTGTTCTCCAGTATTCATCTTTTCTTTTCTCTTTTTTGCAATGATGTTTAGACCTCTATCAAATCCTATTCTTCTGTAACATTGGTTTGTATAGCAACAGAATTTGTGCAGCTTGTAGAATAGAGGACAAGTTCTGTTCTGAAAGCTGACTCACATTCACAGAGTTAATATCTGTAGTCATATAAGGTATTACTGATCCTAGCTCTTTATTGTTGCATTACCCAAGTCTGCGAATTAGAGCATGCTTTTTCATATTCTACGGAGGTACGTGCTTTTAATGACAGTATGAGTTAATATGCTAAATGGAATCAGAGAAGCTCAGATACAGACCTCATGCGTTCAGCCTGCTCTGTTATTACAACAATAATGCTAACGAAGGGGGAGACTATGTATCTGGATATTGCAACCTCTTAGAATTCAGGCTTGGCCATAGTAACAAGTACCGTGGCTTAAGGCAGATGTAAGACAATAAAGTTAGTCCAGAAACACTGGTGTATTTGACAGGAAAAGCTGGCCCAAATTCTATTTCCTACTGCCTTGTCTAACTGTAGAGAACATAGACTGTTGAATTATCACACATTTAATGTTCACTGCAACTCAGGGTCTTAGCATATTAGTGCCATATTTTCCAGTGATATAAATGCTACAGTTCTGACTTTCGGGAATAGAACAATACCAGCTATAGACCTGTCATTTTATATCACCACATTATGGTAAAGTTTGGTTTTAAATACCCTATGGATTGTACAAAACATGTCCTCAGAGCATGTTTGGAAATAGTGAATTTCCTCCATTGCCAGCAAGAAGGCCCTACTGCAAATACAGTCCCCCTGCATTTTGCATCCTTTTGTTGGATTGTCAATGAACTGAAGCAAAATCTTCCTCTTTAACAATTTGTATTGCATAAGTACCATAAATGCAGTCTTGGGACTTCAGCTGGACTGTTGTGAACATGCCTGAGCTTCATTAAGGCTCGCGAAGAGCTGCTACAGCGCTGTATTACTAGTTCAGGGCTGGCAATAGTACTTCTGTCGCTCACTTAATGTAAAGCTGCAGAGAAAAGGGATCGTTCAGACTTCTGCTGAAATGAAACAGCACCATTCGAACTTATTTCACTTGCCATTAACTGAGAAGGCACTTCTCAAATTAGACATTAGTTAACGGGGTGTTTGTTCTGCAGACTTTTATGACCTCAGCTCCTACTACATACTTAAATGTCCAACTGAAACTTTGAGTACTGCTAAAATATAAAACCAAAGACTATAAAGTTCAAAACTAAACAGAAACTGAAAAGACAGAGAACACAGGATAATGCTTAAGACCATCCTGGTAGGATGGTATTGCAGTAGCATAAAATCAAGTTCAGTTATCCAAGCCTAAAGTTTATTCTCAGGATCTTTTAATGAAAGTTTGTCAAAACCTTTGATACATCAGGATGAAAACATTTATCAAATCTTGATAAATGTTGTTATCACCATATACTTAGACTATATTCAAAACAGAACTATGTTAGGGGATGACAGATCTAACTCAGATATCAGATTTGTGCTTCAAAAATCTGAAACTTGATAAAGAAGTTAAGGCTAAAGTATACACAGGCACAGAGAGCAACAGAATCAAGAAGGTCTTAGAAAAACAGAAGCGAGCCACAGATGCAATAGGCTATAGTTAAAATGTTCTTTTTGACGTGAAATAATCACAAATAGAGTATTAGTGGCTTTAATGTAGAATGTACGCGTTGAATGTACAACTGGCAACTCGGATTTTTCTCTGCACATTTGATTTCAAGAAGTAAGCTAAAGGTAAATCTTGCAAGGTTAACTGGAAATTGCTACCTCACAAACTTTTTCCCCGAAGCATAAACTAAAGCTTTAGCTACCTGCGCTATAAAGAAAAGTTACCGTTATTACGTATGATTTATTGCTGATTCTTTCCATTTCTATATTTTGGAACAGAAGGAAGTTAGTTCAGCAGTATCATGAGGGCTGTTTATGAAACAAGCAGCTCAAAAACTCTAGTGATGCTCTGAACTGAGGTCTATATCCACCCAAATCATTTGATAAGAATATCACAGAAACAACACAGAAGACAGAAACACAAATAATGTCAAGAGCTGGCTGAGACCTTCTACTTCTTTGATCCCTTCAGTAATTACCATGAGTAACACCACAGTAAACCAGCACTTTGATTTCCTCCCCCTCACCCTCCAACTTCTCTCTTCCCCTACAATGCTCTATCAATCTCTGGCTCAGTGATAAGCTTACCTGGGTTAGTCTATTCTGTCTGAAATAGATATTCTTTCAAAAACAGAGCTCTTGTACTTGGCAGGGCTAGTCAAGCTATGGAAGCAAAGTACATTACTGTAAGTCCTAATGGCTTATTTCACACACAACTCTCCTATGCAAACTCCATCACACCTGGGCTAAATTACTGTTTGAAAAGTTGCAATTGCTAAAAGATCAACTGATTGGACATGTCAGTCCTTCATAAACAACAAAAATAGCAATCCCACCAAAGCTTTGATTGAGCTCAGAAGCCTACCTAAGCTTACCTCCTAAAACTTACTTAAAAATAGATTCTCTTATACGATGATGAAACACCTTTGCTTACCCCATGTTAAAATCTTTCAGTGTAATTTATTCTCTACAGTAACAGCATGCACCAATAGATAACACATTCTTTTTCTCTCTCTCCCTTGTGTCAGTGTACAAGGCAAGCACGCACAAATATAGATCATCTGTTTTAATCTGATGTTTTTCTCCCTTTAAGCATACAGGCTACTCATAAGTATCAGAAAGGCAAGATCTAGACAAAAAAAGGATCTAAAGTACACTCATGGGGCCCTGTGCGAATTGCAATGATGACTTCTGGAATAGTATTCCATAAACTCTCCTGCGCCATTACCCTTCCCTGAGCATTTTGACTTTTGTTTCTGGAGACTCAGTGAGACAAATGGGTGATTTCAAGCTGACTGTGCTCTCTACTTCTAATGGATAATAGCAGGCTCTTAAGAAAAGAGCCTTAGGAATGAATGACAACACAAAGGGGCCAGGGTCAGTCACCAGAGTTTGCAATCTTGTCACATACAGCAGGTTGCTTTAACTGTATCCAAAATGCAGTTCCTAAATATACCACATCTAGGGAGTAGTAGTAAAACATTTTAATGAGGGCCAGAGCTTCTTTCATGACATAATGGGTGAAAGGACACTTGATATCACATATCTTGCAGTAAATGTACGCACATCCCTGCAATACATTTTCAACACTCAGATTTGAGTCCCATTTCACACTGCAAGGAAGTTAAAAGTAACTACCAATGAGATAGCAAATAATGATATAGGAACTGAAGTAGGACAATAACAAGTAAGCGTTGGACTCCAATCATTATTTTACAATCTACACACAATTCCTGTGTCCAGCTGACATGTACTGTGCACAACTCTGGAAAATGGGAAGCCTGCCCTTTCAGTGTTTGGTTTGGACTTCGTGATGGAGGAGAACCCCTGATCCACAGACTTTTCTCCTCCTTGTCCCAGAGCAAATCATGCTCCATTACATTTTTCTGTTGAGGATATTTATCCTCACTGATCTGTGACTTTGGTATGACTGCAACTGCTTGGACATATGCATCATGTTTCAGCTGCCTGCTTTGAATCCAGTTGTTTAATCACTTGGGGTATAGAAAAGACAATACTCCGCAAAATGGCCTCACCTACCAGGCTCTGCACACTATCTTCTTCTATATGAGTGTAAGTCCAGGAAGGCTGGACATTCTTCAAGAAGGAAATCTTAAAGGCGCAGGAGCAGGCCATCCCCATGTGCCAAAAGATGAGCCGGTGGGAAAGAAGACCGGCCTCGCTGAACAGAGAGCTTTGGCTGGAACTCAGGGGAAAAAAAGGAGAGTTTATCACCTTTGGAAGAAGGGGCAGGACACTCAGGAGGACTACAAGGATGTCATGAGGTTATGCAGGGAGAAAATTAGAAGGGTCAAAGCCCATCCAGAACTTAATCTGGTTACTGCCGTAAAAGACAATAAAAAATGGTTCTATAAATACATTAGCAACAAAAGGAGGGCTAAGGAGAAACTCCATCCTTTATTGGATGCAGGCGGAAACATAGTGACAAAGGATGAGGAAAAGGCTGAGGTACTTAATGCTGCCTTTGCCTCAGTCTTTAATAGTAAGACCAGTTGTTCTCCAGGTACCCAGCCCCCTCAGCTGGACGGCAGGGAGAAGAATGAAGCCCCCACAATCCAAGGGGAAATGGTTAGTGACCTGCTACTCCACTTAGACACCCACAAGTCTATGGGGCCAGGTGGGATCCACGCAAGGCTACTGAGGGAGCTGGCAGAAGTGCTCACCAAGCCACTTTCCATCATCTACCAGCAGTACCAGCTAACTGGGGAGGTCCCAGTGGACTGGAGGTTAGTCAATGTGAGCTACATTGGCTCATATCTACAAGAAGGGCGGGAAGGAGGATCTGGAGAACTACAGGCCTGTCAGCCTGACCTCGGTGCCAGGGAAGCTTATGGAGCAGATCATCTTGAGTGCCATCGCGTGGCATGTACAGGACGGCCAGGCGATCAGGCCCAGCCAGCATGGGTTTATGAAAGGCAGGTCCTGCTTGACTAACCTGATCGCCTTCTATGGCAAGGTGACCCGCATAGTGGGTGAGAGAAAGGCTGTGGATGTTGTCTACCTAGACTTTAGTAAAGCCTTTGACGCTGTTTCCCACAGCATTCTCCTGGAGAAAATGGCTGCTCATGGCTTGGATGGGTGTACTCTTCGCTGGGTAAAAAACTGGCTGGATGGCTGGGCCCAAAGAGTGGTGGTGAATGGAGTTAAATCCAGCTGACGGCCGGTCACAAGCGGAGTTCCCCAGGGCTCAGTATTGGGGCTGGTCTTATTTAACATCTTTGTTAGCAATCTGGATGAGGGGATCGAGTACACCCTCAGTAAGTTTGCAGGTGACACCAAGTTGGGCGGGAGTGTTGATCTGCTCGAGGGTAGGAAGGCTCTGCAGAGGGATCTGGACAGGCTGGATCGATGGGCCGAGGCTAATTGGATGAGGTTCAACAAGGCCAAGTGCCAAGTCCTGCACCTGGGTCACAACAACCCCATGCAATGCTACAGGCTTGGGGAAGAGTGGCTGGAAAGCTGCCTGGCAGAAAAGGACCTGGGGGTGTTGATTGACAGCTGACTGAATGTGAGCCAGCACTGTGCCCAGGGGGCCAAGAAGGCCAATGGCCTCCTGGCTTGCATCATAAACAGTGTGGCCAGCAGGACTAGGGAAGTGATTGTACCCTTGTACTTGGCACTGGTGAGGCCGCACCTCGAATACTGTGTTCAGTTTTGGGCCCCTCACTACAAGAAGGACATTGAGGTGCTGGAGCATGTCCAGTGAAGGGCAACGAAGGTGGTGAAGGGTCTGGAGCACAAGTCTTATGAGGAGCGGCTGAGGGAACTGGGGTTGTTTAGCCGGGAGGAAATGAGGTTGTGGCGAGGTGGGTACTGGTCTCTTCTCCCAAATAACAAGCGACAGGACAAGAAGAAATGTCCTCAAGTTGCGCCAGGGGAGGTTTAGATTGGAGAGTAGAAAAATTTCTTCACCAAAAGGTTTGTCAAGCATTGGAACAGGCTGCCCAGGGTGGTGGTTGGGTCACCATCCCTGGAGTTATTTAAAAGACATGTAGATGTGGCGCTTAGAGACATGGTTTAGTAGTGGATGTGGCAGTGCTAAGTTAACAGTTGGACTCTCTGATCTTAAAGGTCTTTTCCAAACTAAACAATTCTATGATTATAATGGTCAGCTGAGCAACTGTCTGTGCTTTTTGTCTGTTGCCTTCCATTTTATTTATTCCCATTCATTATTCATCCCATCTACCAGATGCATTTTGTCTGATCATTTACATTGTTGCTCCTAGCATGATCCTTTTATCACATACAACTTTGCCTAGGTTTTCACCTTGTTTTACAGGTCTTGTCTCCATGGGTAATTACTTAGCACTGCTCTAGCAGATAGTACTTATGCATGGTGGTAGTGAAGACAGATGACAATATATCAATGAGTTTCATTAATGGAGAAAGCTTGCATTTGTTCTGTAAAGTTATTTCTGTCATATCTGGGGAAAAATATTCTCCATAACTAAAGAATGAGTATTGACAGGTTGCTTATCAGAATCTTCATTTGAGAAGAATTTGCATTCAGACACAATTTCTTTCTGGATTGTGACCAAAGGCCATCTTTGAATTCTTAATCAAAAGAAATTTAGCACAAGAATATATGAGATTCCTCAGATGGCAAAAAAAAGTTAGCTATGGTTTGGACCATATGCTTTTCACTGTTTCAAAGGTGTTCTAACTGGGATGGGACCAGATGCAACTATCACAAATACTAGTTAACATTTAGTTGTGCCATTTGAACTGCACAGTTGAAAGCTTAGAACGCATATTGTCCTCCCCCCAAGCTCTCCCTAGTTCCTCACTTTATGAAGCAAATTGAAACTATGCACGTTAAGGCCTCGAATTTTGGCAAGAAAGCACATTGTCATGGTAATATGGTTTATCCTTAGAAATACAAACCACATGCATACATATGCTTACAGATGGGGTTGGATGGGCTTTTATGCTTCATTGAAACCTTTCATTAAGCCTTTATCAGATGAAAAGTGCCTAACCAAAATGCCTTTCCTATTTAGTTTACTGTAAAGGTTCAACAGTCAACCATTAATAATTACAGACACATAAAATATGACGAATTATATTCAGCAATGTACCTCCAACTTAATAAATCTTGCAAATAGTTTTGAACAGTCTTGTAAGAAGCCTTTTGGAATGGTTGACATGATTGCAGTTTAATGTGCATTTTTAGTGTAAGAATCTTTCCTTAGACTATATTATCATTTCTCTATGCTTTCATATTTATTTAAAGAAAAGATATAGGGACAAACTTTTAGGTTTATGTCCAGAGATGACATCCCTGTTTTCTGACAGCATGTATATAAAGATTATATCTGTCTTGTAAGTAGTGAGAAATCAGAACTCAAGGTGTCAAATTTTGCCTGTGAATTTGTACACATGCTGGATGACTCTCTAAAATAAGAAAACTTATCAGAAAAATGAAAAAATACCTTCCTACATATAGAGCTGTAAGAATGTATTACTTAATGCTTAGAAATGTTAGAAAATCTCCATTTAAGAGTTGTGCTCAAATTATTATAAACAGTGCTTATTTAATAATTCAAACCTCAGTAAAATGTTATTTGTATTTGAGGAATGACAAATTTAAATTTGCAAAGAAAGTACAGTAGGAATGGTGCAATAGCGGGATCTAAACAGCAAGGATCTATGAGGAACAAATTGTACAGTTTTTCTTACATACCATATAGACATACAGATGTATACATGCACAAAGTCCATTCACCAAGCAAGTTATTAGCTTATCTTAAACTGTGTAATTAATTGATCTGCATGATCTACAAAAACCAAGAAAGAAAGAAAAACTACAGTAGGATTTTGTATTTTAAGAAAACTACATAAATGTATGACAGGCCTCCCCAAATCAGGAAAAGCTTTAATCAGAAACATTATTGCCCAAACAACATGCCAAAGAGAAGAAAAATATGTAAGCCATAATATCACCTTATCTATTGCTGGATTTTTGCAGTCCCAACTCAGGCAGACAAGGCAAAATTACTGACATGAATCCCAGGTAATTTCAATGAACCTAAACAAGAATGGCACTGATTTACATCAACTGAGCATTTATTGCACTGACTTCAGTAAGAGGTTAGCCAGGGTAAGAGCAAACAAATCTACCTGTTTTCAGTTGATTCAGACTTAATTAAGAAGAATGAGATAGAGACAAGTGCATCTGATGGCACCCTGCTTTATCCTTTCATATGAATTTTGGTCTTAATAATTCAGTTTTGAATGCTGGAATAACCTATCTGATCTCCATGAGAACTCCTCTCCTCATTTGTCAAGTTCAGTGCTTGTCTGGCAGAACCCAGCAGAAGATATCCAATAAACAATCATGAGAATAAGCAAACAGGTAGAAATTCATGAACATGCTATATTATTATGCTATTCTGCAAATTTGTACCTTGAATACATTGTGCAGTCAGTCTCCCACAGCCACAAAGTCAAACCCAGAAAAAGTAAAAATTTAAATTATTAAAGGCACAGAACAGGCTCTACAGTGATCTAAACTATACCCCTTTACCCTGGAAAAAGACCACCTTTTCTTGCAGCAAACTTACAACAAGGGAAAAAAACTTTACTTAATGCACAATTTATCTCTGTAACTCATTTTGACTGGATATTCACGTGAGAACATATAAAGAGCAAAAAAAGAAAAAATTCCACCTATAACTATTAAGCACAATGATGACGATAAGATGCCTGATAGAGCTTGTTAGCTCCTGAGCCACATACTGTCAGAAGCAAGAGAAACCAAAGCCCATTCCTATTTGTATAACTGAAAGAAGAATTGACACAACCAACTTCCTTATATAGAATTGTTTAATACTTGATTAAATATCAGAATAGAAAAGTGAGAATGATTATTTTATTGTCATGATCATTACATGACTATATACCTCATTTAAAATAAAATTTATTTATTAGAGAAGGTCCTTAACTCAGTTGCTAAAAATCTCAAGAACCACCTTCCCACATACTCCTAACATTCTCGAAAGTCATCCTCAAACCAACTGAGCACACCAGTTATTCACAGTCTGGATATCAGCAAAGTTTTGCTGGATGTTACAAGGGTCAGTATCTTGTCTAGTGTCCAATTTGTTACCAATAGTACTGTTATTACTTGTAATTAACACTCCTGAAGATAGAATTATTTCATTTTTACTATCCAGCAGTGCCCAAGATTCTCTCATCCATGGTTTTTTTTGGTACAGTTTAAATATTCAGGAAAAGGTATTTTATGGACTCAGTGACAGGACTATATAACAACATTCTGATCTTTTTGACTAATTAAGGCTGCCCATTTTTACATTTGCAATCAATTTGTATATGACATCTGTCCAAATACCAAGATAAAATACAAAGTCCAGTACTAGCTCTAGATAAAAAGTTAAATCATTTTTCTGTTGCAATACTGTCTAATAGTCTTAGCATTGTTTTCAATATTTAGTCACTATTTAAAAAAACACTACTTAACCGTTCAGATTCAGACTCTACTGCTGAGCTGCCTGGAAGGCTCTACACACTCATGCGTGGTTTCTGAGAGAATGGGACCAATTAATAATGACTAATGGTGCTAAACCTGGAATTCTAAGACAACTATGGGACTTTGGAGGGGATCTTATTATATGTAGATGTACAATTTTAGTTTCATTAGAATCTCTTCTTTCTGAAAATAACAGTATGGTTGATATTTACTTGATATTCTTCTACTAGTAGCTGAAAGCTTTGGTACTAGTGTAAAAAGAAATGGAAAGAAGTAATATATATCTCCTGGACTTCATAAAGAAAAAGCCAAAATTTCCTTTCCGTTTAAGAGACCCTTCTGCCAGCTAGCTTCAATTTTCAGATTCTACCTACTTCTACTTTATAACTACTAAAACTTTCAAAAAGGATCCTAGGAAATAAGGTCAAATCTCCACTAGTGTAGAATGAAGCTGCGTTTCAAGATCATGCTATGAGGTAGATTCTGCTGAAACAGAAGTTTAATCAAAACAAACAAACAAACAAACCAACCTTTCCACAGTACAGTACTAAAGAAAAATCTTATATTTACAAACCTTAAATTCTGAAATTTCACAAAAGAATGTTGAACAACAATTTTGTTTTTACAAAAGCATTGAAAAGTATTCATTGCAAGGCCAATTTTTTCATTTCAGACACACAGACCTCATATTTACCTTCTCCCATCAGCACTTGAATCCCATTTCCCTCTTGAAGAAGTAACTATCCATTTTCTGGCTCACCCTTTCAATAACACCATTCAGATTACATTTAGTCTGATTGACCTCGCATGTGTCCCAGACGCCACTTTTTGTTGTTTCTCTGCTTCATGGCTCGCAGATGAGAAATTGCTTAAATGGTGTTTAATTTTTTTCAGCAAGCTCCCATCTGTGACTTGCATATGTCTTAGCAAAGGTTACACCACAACCCATGTTTCACAGACCAGTGATAAATTGAATCAAGTCAAATAGAACATTTCTCTCCAGTAGTTACATGACTCAAACATACTACAAAACTAGTACTGTCTCCCTCCCCCCAAAACACATGTGAAACCTACACAGACCTTCCATCTGACTGACTTTTTACGGTCGCCTGTGCTTTACTTCACTTCTCTTCCCACTAAAATCAATGGCAAACAACTATTGACCATTTTGAATGCTATGGGGTTTTGGGTGGATTTTTGGTTTTTTTCCTATTTACAAGTTGTTGTGTTAAAAAAATCCCAGATAGTGAAGTTGACAGGGTGAAGTCCATGCTATTTCGATGACTAAACAGGTTTAGCATTCATAAATGCTAAATTAACATGTTAGCATTCATAAAGATCAACTCACCTTTTTGTCTTCATTTTCTGTCACTAGAATAAATTTTGAGATGTTTTGTGTGATATATCAACTTAAAAATCCAGATAGAGATTTATTTTCCTTAATCTAATTTAAACAGGCTTATATTTAGAAGGAGGAAGTATAAATATAATTTCTCTGGAGCCTGTTGTTTGTCTTGATCTAAACCATGAAAATGAAACAGTATTATGGACATTTTGAATTGGCTACATACTGTGCAGGAAAAGATATATTCTAGATATGCCATTCATTACAGCTCCGCATCTGAATTCCACTGAACTTCAAGGAATAATTCTAATAAGTCTTAAATTCTTACAGGGCACAGGGCTTCACTCTTTGTTGCAAGCTTTGTATAAATAGAACAAAAGCCCCTTCTTACATACTTAGCAGATAGAGGAGGATAACTTTACCTAATTATAAAGAGAAATCTCAACACTTTCATCAGCCACTGATGACAAGGAAAGCGTCTTGACATGATTAACAGGAAAATTCAGTATAGCTACATTTATAATTGTGTGCATGGACACATATTTGGAGATCACTACATTACTGAATTTGAATAACAAACTGAGAACCAGTTCCAGATTCAGGTGACAAATAATGATCCTCTTTGGCAACAAATGATATGATAGAAAGAGTAAGTCATAATATTTGTTTATCTATAAAATAAATATGTAAAACACTAAACACATAGACTGGAGAAAAAGAGGAGAACAATAAAAGTGAATTTCTTGTACTCAAACATATTAAGATATCACTAGCAGTAGCAACTCCAGTGTCTCTTTAAAGAATAAGAATCACCCAAACTTTTCATCATTTGATTCCTTGAGTCCAGTTACTCTCAGCTCAATTTCAAGAAATGGGGAAAGCCAACACGGCCATACACAGAGTTATCAATTTGGTACAAAATAGTGATTTTTTTTTTTTTCTAGCACATCCGTGATATTCATTAATTTAAACAAGGCTTGGAACTTAAGCTAGATCCAGATCTGCAACTGTGCACAGACTTAATTCTTATTTGTTTTCCATGCTGCATGTATTTGTGTAATGACAGGCGAGAAGCACTTCAGTTGTACTGTTTACACAGAAGGTATAGAAAGAGCTTCTTCCACCACTTTATCTCTTGGCCACTGCCTCCTTGCCTTCATTTCTCTTCAGGCTGGGACAACACTTTCTTTACATATCTGTTTTAAAGTCTTTCTCACCAGGTTAGCAACTATACTGACAGAGATTCTTTTGCCCCAGTCAGTCAGGTGGATTCCATCCCTGCTCAACAGTAGTTGTCATGGACCAATACGAATAGAAAGAATGGATGGAACAGAATAGTTTGACCAAATTAAAACTTAATTTTAGCACAGAACTACTAGGGATACGAGCCTGCAGGGTATTGAATGTTTATTCTAAAGGACTATGCAGCCTCTTTGATTAAGTCAAAAAGAAAATCATAGTTTATTGCAACATTAGTCTGCTCTGGATTGTGATCTGACTTCCTATTAAATTTTTTCAGTTTATCTCCCTTCGACATATTCAACACAATCTGAAAAGGAATAGAAATAAACCAATTTCCTTCAGAATCCAAGGCCAATGGAGGGGTGGGGAAGTAGGGGCTGGGAACAGGGAGGTTCCTGTAACTTACTGTAAGCTATCAACAAATGGCTTCATATTTGCAATTTATTATATTGTTAAATTAATTCCTAGCACTGATTTGTTAAATTTTCATAAAAGCACTCAGATTTATACGATTAGATTGCACATGCATCTATATTTCATCGAGCAAGTCATCCCAGACTCAAGAGACAGTTCCATGTATAAAGTTCCCAATAGTCAAACATCTACATTAACAAAGGGATAGCTGAAATAAAACCTCACTGGAATATCCTTCAACCTATAATTATAAGGATGCACTTCCAGATTATGAAGTATTCTTTAATGATCTTTGGGAGAAACGTGCAGGTAATATTGCGGACTGCTACTATTACACTGCCAGTATGGGTAGCGTATACAAAAGAGGGTTGTACTTAATTGGTAAATGTATTTAATTACATTAAATATCTAGCAAATAGAACACTAGGTACTCAACAAATTTCACCATCTGGATAGCATGACATAACTTGCATACAATGTAATTTGTGTGAGAATGTAGTAGAGGTGTTTTGTCCTCTCATTTTTGGTAGGGTTTTTTTGTGTGTTTGGCATAGGAGGAACAGCATCTTTGGATTCAAATTACTCATGCAAGTAACATAGTTCTTCTATGGATGGTTTGCTTTCCTTCAGTATTTTCTGTTATTAAAAGACTTATATATTTCTGTATAGAGAGGGAAGGAGGAGCAGAGAGAAACTGCTATGTACAGACCATAGTCCCCCAAAAATCCCCCCTCTCCTTGCCACGCAGCACAGAGGGGTAGAAGAGTCTGGAGTGAAAGAGTAAAGTTAGGCCTGGGAAATGGGGGAGGAAAGGCGTTTTAATGTTTGGTTTTGTTTTTCACTACCTGAATCTATTTTAATTTGCAATAAATGAATTATCCCCCTACTTGAGTCTTTTTTGTGCACAATGGTAATCGGTAACAATCTCTCTGTCTTTATTTTGACCCACAAGCTTTCTCATCCTATTTTTTCCCTTGCCCTGCTGAGGAGGGGAATCTTACAACACAAATACATTCATTCTTAATTTAAGTGCTTGTAGATTTGTTTCAGAAACCTTAGACACTTAGAAACGGAACCTATTTTATAAACAAAGAGTAGTTATATTTAGGAAAGAGACCTCAGTTCAGAAAGGAAAATATTTAACATGCCTAAATACAACACTAGTAAGCAAAGGACTTAGACTATTTCACACAGCTATATAATTTCGCAGCTCATCCCTCAGCAAACATTTCTGAGCGAGCACCCTCAACCTTTCAGCAAAACACTTAATTGTCATTGATTTCAGCCATCTCTTGAAGGTGTATACCTATGTCCAGGTTTTTATACTCTGTTTTCACCTTTACTGGGCAGAAAAGGGCTGTAAACTTTCTCTGGTTCCCATCCTCTTTCCTACTCTCAGTGCAGGTTAAATTGCAACTGTCATTTGTAGGTGATGTTTTTCTAATACTTCCTCCTCTAAACTGTACCTACCAGAGAGATGAATTTGGCTGCTTTATTACCTGCTTCTATGGAAAACCTTGCCACGTCAACAAAAAAGGACAAATGGAATGGATATTGTTCTCAGATACAGAAGCTGATTTTACAGGAAAAAAATCTCTACCAAAGGAAAAACACAAGAACAGAAGCACCAAAACCAGATAGTCAGAAGCTATTTATCTCAGTGGCTGTTTCTTTACAGCAAAAAGACACATTTTAAAAAAAAAAAAAAAAAAAAGACAAGAAATGTAAGCTGTAGAATAACTGGTTGGCAACAGAAGCTGCTCAAAAATAGACCAATTCAAACTGAAGAATAACTGCGAGATGAAAAGTTGGTACCTCAGAACAGCTATGCCAATTTGTGTAGAGGAAGAAATTAATTAAAAGTTTAACTTTTCAGTTTTTCCATGGTTTCCTTGAAAGTTATATGACAAAATACCCTGCACAGTCACTTGGAAGTCTTGGTATAACACTCACTGAAAGAAGAGAAAGAAATTCTCTACTTCATTACGATGAAGATTTGTACATTCTTACAACAAGCTGCATTTATCTAAAATTTTTAGGAGAAAGCATAGAATAAAGCAGCAAAAATTCCACAGAGTGTTAAAATGAGACAGAGCTTTTTTTATCTTTTTTTTTTTTTAAATTAAGCTGACCCTTGAAAATTGATTTTGTTTTTTAATTTATTCACTTATTTGCATCTAAATCTGTTAGTTTAGAAGGCTGTTCAAAACAGAATGGATTTGCTACTCAGAGAGGAGAACTAATTTGGACAAGACTACTTAGCAACTCAGCAGTTGATTAGAAATACAACGTAGACCAGAAATAGAATTTTCAGGGTTCTATTCCTCAGTTTCCACATTTAAAAATTGTTTAACATCTTCCTTGCAAAGAGATTTAACGTCTACCACCAAAACCACAATAAAGGTCTATTGACACTACCATGATTAGCACTCTGGAGAAAGAACTGGATTTGAGCCCTGTATGCACTACCCAGACCTTTGATCCATGTAGCAGAAATAAGAAAAAGTAAACACTTAGACAGCTTTGGTATGCTCCTTGCCTCCACATGACCTAGATAGGTCATTTGAATGATTCAAACGATTCAAGAATCTACACATGAGACACATCAGCATTATATCACTCTCCTACATGGCTGAAATCAGGGAACTCTTTTCTACAGTGATTGTTGGGACATTCCAGGAGTTACTTAGGATTTTGCCTGAAGTTACTATATTGTTCCTTGTTAATATGTGGGAAAAGACATAGGCCTGCCAAGGGTATTTAATGGAGACTACATATTGAAATAAACCCATAAAAGATGCTCTATCATCCAATGCCATGATGGTTTTTGCATTATCAAGTAACAACATGTGGTGCTAAGTAGTACTTTCATCTCAGTAAAACTGGTATACGAAGAAGATTTTTTTAACATGCCTTTAAAGGACAACTGATATAGCTAAAAATGAGTCTGAAACTGTGTACAAAGTCCACAGCTATCTATTATTAAGGACACATTAAATCACAGATTGTTCTTGAGAGAGATATGAAGACCATATTTCTGCCACCTTCTCGTCTTCTGTCGTTTCTGATTACTGATGCAATATGTGTCAATGTTCAATAATGACGGTTGAAGTATTTATGCTTGATGGCTTAGGACGTCATAATGAAAGCACAAGCTTTATTAATACTCTCATCAATAGAAGTTACAGGGTGTCTGTCACACTTCATTTATACATGCCAAGAGTAAATAAACTGCAGCAAATGAAAACTGTGTTTCTAAATACAGACAGATGTCAAGTGGTTTACATAGCTACCCATGCTGGTATTTCCTATTAAAGGTTTCCAGGCTTTATGAAAATCTGACAAAGCCATACTAGAAGATATTTATATTTACATAGATGTTTTTATATTAATGCTGTATACAAGTGAGACAAAAATACTATTAAATTAATGGCCACGTAGGAATAAATTAATATCTCAGTCTGTCTCAACATTTACAAGTTATCCAGCTGGCAACTGGCTGGTAGGGCAAATTATAACATTTGAGAATCAATCTTAATTAGTTTCAATAACAGACACAATACGTAGACCTACCTATGAGTGAAAAAAACCAAACACACACTTTCATGATTTTAGGCATTCAGGTGGAGATGGAAGATATTCTGCTCAGAAATGCATCATGCAAGTTCATACCAAGCATTTTACTTGGCAAGTGATAGTTACCACTACTTTAACAGTACTGAATAAAGTTCATTGAGATACAGAGCAGATTATACTGAAAGGCAAATTATGATTAGCTCACTTTAGACATGGAAAGTTCAAGGCAAGGAGAGAAGATATTATTTGCTCAAATCAATCTGTTTTGCTCATGGCTCAGTTTCTTGATTTGTAGCCTAATAACCTTGCAAAAGCTTGTAGAAATCACGAGGGTCTTCAAAACAATAAGTGATTTGGTGATAAAAACAGAAGTCAAAATTTAATGTAATTGAATATTTGTAAGGTAAGGCATGTAGGAAAAAGATAACTGCAATTTAATCTACACAATGATGCCTGAACAGTACCACTCAAAAATGAGACTCAGGAATTAGAATACATGGTTCTACTGAAAAAAAGTGATCTCAGTAACGGTCAAAAAGCAAACCAAACACTATTCACTGACACTATTTACAAAGAAACAGAGCACAAAAGAGGAGATGCAATAATGCCATCATACAAACCCATGGAGCACTTTGATTCTACCTGCTGTGGCAGCTCTGATTCCCTCATGAAAAACAAATAGTGAAAATGAAGAAGCTACAAAGAAGAATGACATGGATGAAAAATGAAATGAAATAGGACATTTTAGCCTGAAAAGAAATGACTGACAGGACAGCATGACACAGATTTCTAAAAAAAAAATTAAAAAATAAATAAATCAAATTACAAATGGTCTTGGAAAAGACAGTAAAGATTATTTGTTCCCTTCCCCTCTGCTTGCCCCCCCCCCCCTCCCCCCGCCTACAATATAAAAACAAAACCAGAAGGCTGTGGATGTTGAAAGCTTAGACGGATTCAAGTTTTTCAAGCGAACACTGAAATGTAACCCATCCAGACCTAACATAAAAATAAAAATAAGAAAATCTGCTATCCACAGTCTCTAAAGATCAGGAACAGATTTGGAAAGAATCAGTGTATCCTAACCCCATTCTTACATTTTTCACTGGGAAATCATTGTTAGCAACTGCCCGAGAAAGATCAATAGGCTAGGGGAATGTTTAGTTTAAACAAGTAAGATTATTCTTATATTTTCACATGGATTAAAATTTAGATTCTTTCTGCAGGTTTCTTTAATGTTAAGAGGGACTATTTAAAAAAAAAAAAAAGAAAAAGAGAGAGAAAGAAAGTGTTATAACTCTTTCCAGACAAATTTTCCCTAATAATTGCATTCCAAAAGTCTCTCAAAATCACGTGGGACAGCAAGTTTAACATAAACCAAGTTCAACAGCAATCACTTGAAGAAAACATGTTATTGGGGTATCTTTGTGTATGCAGAGCTAGAATCAAAATCTAGACTGAACACAGTACAAGGCTGGGAAAACATTTCTTCATCCACCAAAGAATCAAGTCTTTATTCTCTTTCATAAATGTTTTTTTCTTTGTTTATGCAGAAATATGCTTCTTATGTTTTAGGTTAAAAAAGGTAAAAAGGGCTCTGGCTTTATAACACAGTTCATTGTGGCTGTCTCATCTCTCAGGAAAATCCTGAAGAATATAGCCTTGTACCCTTCAGTTCTTATATCCACAAAAGCAATGAGGAAAAGACAGCACATACACAAACAATAATGACAAGCTCACTTATAATAACACAACCTAGAATGTCTCAAAACAGTTTTCCTCTACTGATATTAAAATGGAATATGGCAGCAACCTTAAAACTGGTATTCTAGCATTCAAAATTAAGAGTTTTAATACACATTAGATGTCCCCACATTACTGACTTATTTTTGTTGCTTCAGGTTGAAAAACAGGGCAGAGAAGGCAGGCAAAGAAAAATATAATAGTGAAGAACAGGAAGAGGAGAAGTAGAAAGACAAAGAAAAGAAGAAAAAATATGGAAGATGGAAGGCAGCTTTGCAGAATGGATCAATATGATCTCATGAAATCAGAGAGTCCTGTCATGTTAAGTTAAAGTCTGAGTGCTCAGTCTACAATTTTCTAGAGAAATCAGGATATAGTGAAAGGCAACCTTGGCAGATCAAGGAGGGAGGTAATTGTGTGGCTGTCTGACACAAACTATGGCACCTGTTACTGTGATGGGGCATAAAGCAGCCCTGTAGTTTTTTTGGGCTAGAGCTCTGCCCAAGATTCCAGTTAGTTAGTATATGCAAAATGCTCCTTGTGGAGAAAGGTAGGATGCAAACAGAAGCGTATTTGCCAGAAGCTCAGAACAAATCATATGACATTGAACATGGCAGTATTTTTCCTCTGAAGTGATCACATGTATTCTTAGCCAAAAGAATGAGAAGCAATCACTGATAGTTAGCAAAATACCACTGATATACCTCCAGGCACAATAAAGCCATATTTGAAGTAATTGAGAAAATAAAATGTTACCTTAAACGAATAAAAATATGCCACATAAAAATAATACATATGTAAATACACATTCTATTAAACTTGGGAATGTAATATCAAATCATGGCTCAAATCCTAGTCTTGTTTATTGGCAATACAACCTTGTTTTGTTGATCTGATCAATATACTCCAGTGAGATTTTGTCTTATGGTCCAGTACCTTCAGTGAAGATCAAGAAAGTGCTGTCAGGTGCAAGCCTCAGAATTTTTTGTAAGCTTTGTACTGAGATTGCGAGGCCTCCTAACAGAGGCTTCTCAGGTGTGCTTTGTCTGAACTTTGTTTCACCTGCCTCCTGCAGCTTTGTTTTACGTGTAACAACTGTAACAGCATTTTTTCTAATTGAGCAGGTGTCTACCACTGATTTGCTTTACACTTATCTTTGTATGGTATCACCATGTTTTTTCAATCCTAACGTTATGATGTAGTATAAAGAAATACAGGCCTAGCATGATAACACAGACCTTGAGGAAGTATAGAGGAATACAAGCACAGGATGACTATTAAGTGAGGCACAGGCTTGACACTGTAGGCCCAATGGCTAGAAACAGTTCATATCAGTGGTTAAAGAAATGCAGAAGTGGAAAAAAATGGTTTTAGGGGTAACAAAGAGAGCAAATAGTATCTAACATATGTAAAAGGCATCGTATATAGTAAATTTGGATATAAAATGGTGCTGCAGAGCAACAAGGAAAGAGCGAGATAGAAAAGCGTGTTAGCGAACGTGTAAAAAGGGATACGTATATAAAGACTGAGAAAAAAAGAAATTATTAACACCATATTCTTCTCAGTGAAGGACTCCAGATACTGATGGCTTGCTGTAACAACTCCACTACCAACACCAGAATGAAACTGCTGATCTTAGGACCCAGAGGAGCAGGGCAAGCGTGCGCATAATATTAGGAGAAGGGGTAGAAAGTTACAAAATACATGTATAACAATTTTAAGTGCACTAGTATTGAGACTTTTTTCTTGCATAGATATATTCTTTCTCTTTCTGTAATAGATAGACCCAGACTAATAATGGTTATCCTGTGAAAATTTCAATTACACTGAAAAGAAATTCTTGACTTCACATAGCATATGTGTTTCCCTTTGCCCATAAACATGATTTTGAGTCTAACAGCTTATATGAAGTGAATAGTTTAGGAAATCACAAACAGAAGGAAGCACAGACATGCTCTTTGTGCAGCAGTTAACAATTTTTATGAGCTGCTCAGAGCAACAGTTGTAAACTACCCTCATGATATCTCATATTTCAGAACCATTTATTTCACAATTAGCCTCAGCAGCACCTAATTAACTCCTGCTGTAGATATCTACTAAAGAATAAACAGCTCTTAGTAAGTTTATTTTTAAGGGAGAAGTCGCTGCCCAAGCATTCACACACCATTCAAGGAGTCGCACACACACCACCTGAGAATTTAACTGCTAGGACCAGAGTCCCTTCATTGACAAAGATATTAAACAAGACCAGCCCCAATACTGAGCCCTGGGGAACACCGCTTGTGACCGGCCGTCAGCTGGATTTAACTCCATTCACCACCACTCTTTGGGCCCAGCCATCCAGCCAGTTTTTTACCCAGCGAAGAGTACACCCATCCAAGCCATAAGCAGCCATTTTCTCCAGGAGAATGCTGTGGGAAACAGCGTCAAAGGCTTTACTAAAGTCTAGGTAGACAACATCCACAGCCTTTCTCTCACCCACTATGCGGGTCACCTTGCCATAGAAGGCGATCAGGTTAGTCAAGCAGGACCTGCCTTTCATAAACCCATGCTGGCTGGGCCTGATCGCCTGGCCGTCCTGTACATGCCACGCGATGGCACTCAAGATGATCTGCTCCATAAGCTTCCCTGGCACCGAGGTCAGGCTGACAGGCCTGTAGTTCTCCAGATCCTCCTTCCCGCCCTTCTTGTAGATATGAGCCAATGTAGCTCACATTGACTAACCTCCAGTCCACTGGGACCTCCCCGGTTAGCTGGTACTGCTGGTAGATGATGGAAAGTGGCTTGGTGAGCACTTCTGCCAGCTCCCTCAGTAGCCTTGCGTGGATCCCACCTGGCCCCATAGACTTGTGGGTGTCTAAGTGGAGTAGTGCTTCTCTGTCTGTACAATAGTGGAACAAAGACAGTGTAGTCCTGTATCACAGTGCATGCACAAGAGAAGAATTTAACCTCTCAGAGAGGAAGTAAAACTCAGAAGAGTATTTGAGTCAGTAGTATATATGAGCATCAAAATGAAAGCTACAGTCTCACTGCACTTTCTGCAAGCTGGTTGTGGAATTTAGTGACATTATGAAATGCACATATTTACACAGAATATATAGAGTTTTATCATTTTTCCCTGAAGG
This sequence comes from Gavia stellata, assembly GCF_030936135.1. Taxonomy (NCBI): domain Eukaryota; kingdom Metazoa; phylum Chordata; class Aves; order Gaviiformes; family Gaviidae; genus Gavia; species Gavia stellata. The sequence continues at coordinate 10,325,153 of NC_082603.1, read as the reverse complement.
AAAACAAGGGAATTCTACAGAGCTTTCTAGATCAATAATCTCATGGCATTTTACACGTGTTCATTTCACAGAAGTGACTCCTCTGCAATTTTAAGCAGAGATCTAATCAAGTAAATCCTTAATTTGGTATAGACTATTCTTTAAATAGTAAAAATTATTTTAGCCCAATGGGAATATTTCCATAAACTTCAAAGGAAACAGAGAAGGAGCTCCAAAGTAGGTAGGGGAAAGGGAGGTCACAGTAAAATAGAGCTGTTGTTCTGAAGTAGATAGAAAAGAGTAAGTGCATGAATATACTTTTCTTTTACATTTACTATTTTTAGTTTATTTCCACTTATAAATCAGGTTATGTTTTAATGCTATGTTTAGATAAATCAATATTTACTAAAATGAATCTCCACATATTCTTCTACTACCCCATCAACTTTTCCTTATAAAACTACATCTTTATGAATAAAAGTAAATAAGTTACTGAATTACTATTTATAGCAACTGCTACTGAAATTAAACACATATACCAGTGGGAGGTTCCTCTTATTTTTGTGTCTTCTGCATTTACCCAGCTCCATGTTATTCACTCTGATCTAATAAATGAAATCTTGAAAAATGAAGCACTCTGTTAAGTCATACTTCTTATGGTGAAAAATCTATAAAGCACACCTTAAAAGAACTTGATTACAAGGCTAGATACAATGTCATTTCCAAAGGGGACAACAGGAAAGCTCTGTCCACAAATAGCGTACTGTATGATGGAATCAGTGCATCTAAAGACAGAGGCAGAAATAGACCCAGGTGTCTTACTGCTACAAGACAAAAATGTGTATCCCCTACAGCCCTGAAATTAACCACTGTCTGACGTGAATCTGCCTAAGGTTTTGAAATCTGTAGAACAGATACCTGAGCAATCCCTGAAATTATCACAGTGATCTCTTGCCAGAATAATATTGTGTCAGATCTTTATTTACTACAGAAAGGCAGAGGCAGTTCCTCCAGCCATCTTTCACATGAAGGGTGATGTAAGCAGGTAAGTCAAAAAGAGGATTGAAGAAACATGGATCCCGGGTGGGGGTAATAGCTGGCCAGTACTGTACAAAAAGAAATTTAGAACTGAGAAAAGGTGGAGCTAAGACATCTCGCTTGCTTGCGCACTAATAATTCCCTTTGGTTAAATTACTCAGATTTTCCTTCGCAGAGGATAATTCCCTTGACATTGCACAAGGAGTGTAGCCATTTCTCTCAGTCTGAGAATTTTAACCAAAAGCAGACAGCACCCAGAAGACTGCTGTTCTAATGATCTCTATTGCCATGCCTACATCCCTGGATGCAATATGTTTATTAATATACTCTGGATAGCACTGTATCTGTTCATTACAAAATTAACTTTTCTTCCAGTCCCTTGTCTTGATGGGTCAGGGTACATTCTGCCTCTTTTTTCAAGACATTTGTAGATGCTGAGGCTCAAAAACATGCTGGCACCATTCAGGGAAAGACATTTTTTCTGCAGACAGATTCACTACTGTGTTACAAGCACTGTAGGTTGCATTTTACTTTACTAAATCTATAACTTCTGAATTAACCTAAAACCAGAAAGAGGCCATTTAATCATCTCTATGAAGTCTTAATAGAATACTAATTTTCTTCCCTTCCCTTAGACTACATTTCTCCTTTCCTTCTGTACCAAAAACTTGAGAAGATTTTAAGTTAGCCTTCACATTTTTTTGTATGTCCTTTTCCACCCTGGTGATCAAAATTTTTTTTTGTCCTTTTACCTCCCTACATACACACACATGTCCAGTACTTTATATGGGCCGAATGACCACAGGACCACACTAGTGAGAATATCTGTATCCAGATTTTAAATAGAAACAAGTAAAAATCTAGCTAATTTTTCTGCCTTACTAGGGTATTTTGTGTGACACTGAGTAGCAGAATACCCGTAACTGTATATACAATAAACATACCTATTTTTTAATGTATTTGTTGTTTCAAATATTTTTATTTCTGCAGTCTAAGTAAATTTTAAAATAAGTTTGTGAAAGAATTTAATTTTGAGTTCTGAAACAAGAATTTTGAACTAGGAATTAATTTTGTAACAGAAGTTCAAGTTCGCTGCTTTACTTTTTTTTTTTTTAAATTAATTAATATAGTCTGTTCTATTGGCACTGTTTTTTTCTCTTGCTGTTTTGGTCACCTGACATAGCTGGCAAAATCAGATAGCCTAATATAGCCCAAAATCAGATATCCAGCCTAATACTGGATAGTATATACAAATATCTGTAATATTATTTATTAATTCCAGTGTGGTAGGGATTAAAAGTTCTGTTGCACTGGAGGCTTCATAAACATATTTTCTCATGATTTTACAATATATGTAAATGGCATATGAAATAAAACCCCAAAATGCCTAGAAAACATTAACATGGATCTTAAAACAACAAAACACACCAAACAGCTTGCAATTATGTATGTGTAAAAATAGCAACATCTATATAATGGTATGTTTCATTATATAGAGAGGGATAAAGAAAAAAGGTGTATTGCTTTAAAAGAAAAATACTGGAAAATAGATTTGAAAGGAAATAGTTACCTGTTATCTTTGAAAGACAAACACATCTTTGAAAATAGCAATTACATAATGTTCCCAGAAAATTAAGAACTAGCCAGAATCTGAGGTACTGAAAGAAGAAAATCTGCAACAAAGTGATATAGATTGATTGTACTATTTATGCACATCATATTTAGCAATCACAGAAATACATATTTAACTTTACATATATGCTTGATTCCATTCATCTGTACAATACTTCAAGCATATGTTTAAGTCCCTTCAGCACCAATAAAACACGTGTGTCCCAAAAGATACCTTAAGTGTTTGTTGAACCAACAAAAAATTCAGATCATACAAATGTCGCATGGTCAGCATCAGAATAAAATCTTCTGAACCAAGACATATTTGGAAAAAATACAGAAATATAAAGGGAATAGTAAAATATGGGAATAATGTACCTGTTCTACAAACTTCTCCTTGTTGATGGGCCTCTCTTCCCCATATCAAAGGGTCTCTGTGTAAGCACAAGGGAAAATTTGCAAGAATAACTCTTTATTTGTAGGCTTTAGGAAATGTTGGGCATCTAGAATAGTTGACTAATTACCTACTAGGCTCTTCATAACTACCTAAACAAGCTATGTACCTAACTCCTCTTGAATCCCGCCAAGCTATCAGAAACATGCTTCCATTTTGGAAAGCCCACATAAACAGTTGTTCAGCCGTTTCTGTTTTAAGAGGGTAGGCATTTTCTTCTGATAAGCATAAAAAGACATAAATACTCGTCTTCTGATTAAGCTTTAGTAATCTGTATTCTTGGAGATATACTCAGTAAGAGATAAAATTTTTTGCCTTTGTTGTATTTCATTCGATGGTTTTCTGCCTAAAGACAGTTTTATAAAATGATTTAGATAACACCAGCTACTTGGGCAGAAATTAAAAAAAAAATTTTATTTTATTGTTTTAAAGGGGTGACAAAGGAGCTAAGGAAAATGGTGTGTAAATATCGTTGTGTTCCCTTCCAGTATAATATAAACAAATGCTAAAAATTAATTCAGGATCCCTTGAGCTATGAAAAATGCCTAAGTAGATGCATGTGAATATATAGGGATATATTTTGTCCTGGAGTTGACTAGTGTAGAAAATTGCCATTTCAAATCTATTTCCTAGCTAGATTTTACAAAATAAAAATCCTGTGGTTTTTATTCCCTTCTTTTAGGATATCTTACATCAGAAATTATTCTACATTCCTGTTCATAAGAGAACTCCTGGGATTTTTCGCTTTCTAAATTCAGCATAACTAGTTGCTAGCAAAAGCCATTCAAAGATCAAAGAAGAGACACAGTCAGCACTACATCAAGCAGTATATTTACTCCTTGAACAATTTGCAACACCGTCAGTTGGCAAATACCATACAAGTCAGTGTTGTTACATGATGCTTCTAATTTCTTTCGCCATCTTGAAAGTAACTTGCACAAGAAAGCAGTATTTAAATGCAGTTTATAATCTTGACACTGTTTAGGAAATGCTGTGGTTTTACTGGGGGCCGAATTAATGATGAAAATCACTGTATTTTTTATCAGTAATAGCCTGGTATATATACACATATCAGAAATCTGACATTTATTTACAATCAGGAACATCGTATCAGTTAAATAAAGCAAGGCAGAGTGCAATTTAAGAAGCAAACACTGAAGTATGAGTCTTTATACTTATTAGAACATAAATGCCTATCAGATGAGCCTGCATTTTTCAATACTTTCCCCAAGACTTCTATAACTGTCCTTAAAGACATAGGATTACATTTAGCAGAATTTTCTCAGCAAACATTCTTCTAATAATAAACCAAAACACATTTCTAACACTTTACAACCATTTTGTCTCATTGAAAGAGAGCGCCAAAGAAAAGTTACATACTTTGAAACAAGACTAAATATTTACATAACAAAAACTGGACTTATACTTAATTTTAATTCACTGATCCTGGTTCTTCATTGTTCTGAACCTTAGGCAGCCATTAATACTAGTAGCAAAACACCTACGTGTTTTACCTAAAAAGAATTTATTCTAAAAATGTACTTTGTTTTGCTAAAACTGCATGTTCAGATGTGTTAGCAAATGATTTTCACTTAACTGTTCTTGATGTTAAAGGGGACACTAAAAGCTCCCTGAAAGCTTTTTTTTGTCAATGGCAAGTCTTAGCTCTAGGAATGCAACAACACTCCTGTGAGCTAATGGAGCTTCAGGCAGTACTAACCCCTCTTGAATACTTTTGGTGTATTTTTTTTAACCTGTAGATGTGATAACTTATTTACTGTTGTAACTATTTTGAAGATTAAAAGAAGCTTTTAAAAAATACTTCTCTTTTCAGTAGTGAGTGACAGTTAACTAAGCAGACAAGTCAAAAGGAAATCAATAGATACAACCTACGGTCAGAAGTGAGAAAGTCAATGCTTGTACACAACTAAAGCAACGTACCAGCAGCAGATGAAGTTAGAAGTAACATAGTAAGCAAACACTGGATTTTGCTTCTATACTTTCTTCTTTCAAAAATTCATACATGCAACTTGCCTGATTCACTCAGGAAGAGCTGACCTTCACTGAGTAACATTTACTCAGAAGTTAAAATATGTCCCTAAATCATCAAAGTATTATGGAAATACTTTTTTTTTCCTGACCTAATTTCCATTACTTAAAGTTACTGTAAAATGGAGATAAATCTGGTCATATGCAATGAAAAATTATTTTTTCGTAATGCTCTTCTTGTCTACTGCTCATTTTCAGTCACGAACATCAAGGATGTAAACTGATATTCTTATTAGAAATGCAGTTTAAATAGAAAAGATATTTGTCAGAAATAGCCTGCGTATGCGTAGAAAAGTTTAGCTAATTCTACCTTCTCTAAGAGAATAATGAAAGGAAAACTAGTGGAGGTAGAGCTGTTAGTGGGAATTTTAATTTATCATACCCTTTAATACAGCCTTGGATATGCTCAGTTTGCCTAAACTCCAAGAAGGTCAAGGACTAAGAATGCATGGATAGTATAGCACCACATTCCTGTTAATTTACCCCAGATTGAAACAGAATGCATGATTTTACATTTGGAATTGTAGTGACACAGCTTTTATCCTATTTAGGAAAGGGGAGAACAAGCACATATCTGTTTAGAAAAAAGACATTATAACAGCAAAATATATATATATATATAGTCACAGCCACTGTCTGTCAGTCTTTGAACACAGAACTAAGTGACCTGGGCTGCTTGATATCCTTAGGCGCAAATAAATTGACACCTAAAGGCAAATGCGATATTCGAAAATAAGCCCAACAATAAAGCAAAACATCTGAATCCAACGTAGTTAACATCACAAAATTCTACATAGAACTATTCCTAATATACTTACAGGAAAGGAAAGTTGATCAAAGAGGAAAATGTTGCTTTGCTGTGCTTAGCTTAAACAGTGGCAATACAATTAGTATTTCCAAGTTACTGTATATTTGTTAAAAGCAAAATTCTTCAATACCAGTTTCTTAAAAATTGATCAGTTGCTGAAGTTCAGGAATGACCAAAGAGAGTGGATAGCAGAATTTCCCTTGTGGTTTACTGCCTATAAAAAAATAATATAATTAAAACAATCTACTGCTCCATATCACCTGCAAGTGAACAGACTCTTTGGAAAGGTTTTCTATCTGTTATTCAAAACAAATTCCCATTTGATATACACTGGTTTTCACACATTTCAGGGGGACAGCCTCTAATTCAAACTGATGTGAAAGTACACTTGCATTCCTTATTTGTAAAAACACATGAGACTGGAAAACCTGAACATTTCCTACTACACACAATGTGAAGCAAATAAAGAAAGAGATGTCATTCTACTTTACACATACTACCAATGTTTTACAACATTGTAAAAGCCATTACTATTTAAACTTCCATGTTTATTTGGGCAGGCTTAGAATTATTGAATTTCTTGGACAAGGGTTTTTGTAGCCTTCCTTATTGTTGCAAGAAACAAAGTAGGAACTTGCTTCCTTTTGCCAGGTTGATTACAGGTTTGGCCTTATTTCATTCTGTTTCAGGGCAACACCCTCAAGCAGATGCATCTTGATGCACTTACAGCATTGACTGTCTGCCAGAATTAGTAATTCAGATAGCCCTACTGATTAAATCTGGGAACATGGATGGTTGCCATTGATTTTAACACATCCAGTATTTTATCCAAGGTCTCTATAAACTGTCAAAAGGCTACAGCAACCGACTTATCAAAGATTAACCTATCTATTAGAAATATGAGTCTACCGTAGATGTCAAAAAAGACAAAACAAGCTGAGTTCAAGAGTTTTCGACAAACTTTGCTTTATATATGCTATATCTTGTGATTCTCAGACCATTGTGTAGGGTGTCATTCTCTTAGAGAGTTATTCTCATTAGTAAATTTCTGAGTATATATTCTTGAAAAGTCTTCTGTAAAGACATTTTTAATAGAAAAAAAAGGGTATTGCAAAAGGGTACCAGTTTCAGTGACACAGTTGAACTAATGTCAAACAGGTTAGGTAGAAGCAGCACAGTTCTGCTCAGCAGGGCTAATTTGCTTAAACCAACCAAAGTGTCTTTTACCAACCTAGCAAAACTATCTCTATGTGACACTATGTGGGTGTGAATAAACTGAACTATAAGCAACTTGTAAAATAAAATATTTAAACAGATAAAAAAACCCACCTTGAACTTAGCATCCAATTATATGTGGTTTATGCTCAAATTTAAGTTAACCTTTCTGCAACTGGCAATCATAATTCTTATACTCCAGCAGCCATTTCCCTTCATCATTTTAGAATCTCAGTCCACTATCAACTAAAAAGATTAAAAAAGAAATAATCTGTTGCTATTATTTTGTGTTCAATTTCAGTCCCATTTTGATTTTTACTCATTCACAGAATGTTTCCTAGACTGTCCTGAAACACATCTTCTAACAAATGCCCTTCTAATATTTTACTATATTCATCTGAATTCTGAAAATCTTTAACTGTTATTGTTCTGCTTTGTCTTGAAGTTAAAGAACTGAATCATACTTATTATAGCTGATTTTGGTAAGGCACTTCTTTCTTGAAATAGTATGTGTTCTTCCACATAATAAACTTCTCACAAAAATGTAGGATGACACTATATTTTTTACAGCATCCTAATAGCAACTCCATAAACATAACTGTCAGATATTTCAAAGTGTTGACCAATGCTGTTTAATGTATTCCAGGCTGGCAGTCAAGTTTACTGGATAGAATATGACTTCGTACTGATACTAAAATTGCTCTGGAAGATTTGTTCAGTTCTGCTTTGGTAAAGTACACACCTTGACTGAGAAAATTTAGAACATTTCAGAAGGAAAGCTGCATTCATGGCTGAGTGCAGAAAATGCGCACTACAGCAGTACACTGGATAAGCAGTGCCCTGTCACTTCATTACATAAAGCATCAAATTTTTTAAAAGAAACAAAATGGCAAAGCATGAGAAACATTACATTAATACATGCCTTTCAGCTGATACTTTTCCCTTAACAATAGTGTACAGTGCTTCACACCACATACAGAGATTAAAAATGGTCAGTCACATTCATTTTGAGGTCAGTAGGATCTTAATTATTCAGTATTTTCCTGCATTAAGATCTAAACTTATTCTAGCTTGCAAAGACAGGAAACAAGGTTTTCTGAATTGTGTTCACCAAGAAAAAGGGATACCAGAGACAACTACTGTGGGTAAGACTGAAAAGGTTATCCCCAAAAAAAGCTCATCTAATAACCAAATTGTGAATCATATTTCCATCTCTGGCATGGTTAATAATTTTTACTAGACTATGAAATGACCTTGAGATCCTGTAGCTGCTGATGTGGATACCCCCTGAAAAATAAGACAGCATTCAGAAATGTAAGTAGTTATATCAAAATTGGTCCATATGTTGTAAACTAAGAATAGCTATGCTATTATGTAGGCCAAGCATTTGAATGACAACAATAACTTCACTGCATTCTAGAATTTCATTTTACTTAAATGCACTTACTTATCTGAAAAGTATTCCCTGTGCCAGCACTCTACAATCAAGGGGGAACTTGAGCACACTACTAGACAAAATTGAAACATTTCTATTACATATTTATTCTTTCTCTTGTAGTTTCATTTTACAATCAATAGATTCAACCTTTTGCTTTAACAGTAAGACATATTTTTTATCTGTGATAATTTTCTTAATCAGTCTGATACAGTGCAAAGCTCTAAAAAACAAATCCCAAGGAAAGTATTTTAAACTAACGGCAGTGGTATAACATTAAATTCATTTGCATTCAGAGATATCCAAAGTAAAATTCACATTTATGCTTAGCAGTTTTTATAAATGGACACAAACTGTATAGCAACTTTCTTTACTACATTTAAATACATTCTTTTAATCCAAACAAGAATGACCATTTGGAAGAAGTCATCAGTTTTGTCTTTGTTTTTAATTCTACGTGTTAATCATACGCTGCCTCCCAGTGTTCCTGAAACTTTCAGCTACATAAGTTATTCTTTATCTCTTATCCTGAACTATTGCATACTTGTTGCACTGCTTAAACAAAACTGCATGAGCAATGCGTTTCTCTACCTAGACTTGTTTCAGACAAGAAAGACAAGAAAATATGAGTTAATAGACAGGTTTTGAGCAGCGAATGCCTGATACCGTTTATTTTTTAAGAAATTTATTACCATGCCATGAAATCTCAGCAGTGACCAAAATTATACTGGAATTATGCTGAGTTAATCTACACAGCTGACACAGTAGACAGTTTGGTTACCAAAAGCAGCCTTGTCTTGGCCAAATGGGAAGTCACATAAAGACACTTTACCCAAGAAGATAGCAAAGCTCTGTAAAAAATCCTGCATTCTGGTGCAGTGGCAATGTTCTCACTGAGCAAGAAAGCATTAACTGATTTAAAAGCCTTGAAACCAAGGCATCTGCATCAGAAATAAATTTGGATTAATACATAAATAAAAAAGTCAAGCTTTCAATTCCACTTGATTTGTAATGAGATTTAGCACTAATAGATATGAAACTGAATTACTCATATAGTGGCTTGAATATGAGTTTTGAGGACAAGAGAAATCTGCTCTCTACTACTGCACAGCACTGCAAGAGTACTACAATAGGTCATTTGTCCATAGCTACAGTAGAAGCATCAGCAGATTTCTAATTTCTTATTTGCAATTGTCTCACATGCTTGAACTTTCAACACAAATGTGGAATCTATCAGTGAAATTTTATTAAATATTACCAATACAAATGACATCAGCACTATAAATAAACATTTTTTTTCAGATGAGGGCTATACTTGTATTATCTCTGCTGCTTTCTACATTATTTTCCTTAATTCAAACTGCTACTATGCCTTTTTGAAGAGTGTGCAGATAACATGCTGCTTGTTCTAAAAACATGCAACTTTATAAATACTTCCAAATCCTTTAGCAACTTTAATCCTACAACTCCAAACCCAATAGCCAGTTAGAGATTGTGTCACTTGATTTTCATATGTGGTTGCTGTATTTGGCACTTTCTTAGCTGAAAAGTAACAGAAAGCTCATTGTTCTAAAGCAGACAGCAAAATAATTTTTCATAACATTTTTTTCACTCTTCCTCAGGCATCTGTATAATATATGTGGTTCAATATCAAAACCTGTCTTTTATATAACCAATAACTGGTATCTTCTGTTTTCCCTAACCCGATCTTAAGAAAGAAAATCTTTGTATAGTCTCATGTTTACCTGCTTCTTCAATAATAGTGTTTTCTGTTTCTGGGACACAAATACTGTGTCCACCTTTAATGACAAAGAAGCCAGATAGGAAACTACCCCATCTTCATCAGCATGACAATATAACAACTCATTCAGCTAAGGATCAGCTCCTTGCAGAAGAATTTAAACTTTATTAAAGCTAATTAGAAAATGACAGATGAGTTGGTAAACAGGAGATTTTAGAGGCATATATAAATAAGAAAGGATTTTTAAGAGCCAAGTCTTTGAGCAACATCTGAACAGAATGTATAAAGAATTAAATACTATTTAATTTTTAATAATAGGGCTAACAAGGGGGTTACAGTGGCAAACTCTGATGTCTGACAGCTGCAATGAAAAGCATACTTTTGTCAGATCACTCGATTTTACTGCCCGAAAGTAAAGCATTAAAGACTCAGGGGGCATTTTTGGTAAGTCGCTTGTTTATGAATGACATGAACAAAAGGTGACCAAAGCCAAAACACAGGCAAGGTTTGCAATTAAATGAGAATGCTAACAACAGCAGTAGAATATCTCTACCACAGCATCTTTTGCCTTTTAGTGAAAGCCTGGTGTGTAAATCAGAGTGACTCCAGTGATTTCAAGGAAGCCATGCCCAGACCCACCTGATCTGAACTCAGTGTTGATCCTGCACTGAGCAGGTGGTTGGGCTAGCTTCCTCAGGGATCCTGTGATTCTATGGTTTGAACTACACCATGATTTAGCTGCTGACAGGGAAATGCACAAACATTTTTGCTCATACACTTTAAACTCATAGTGGACACTACTCATAGCTAAGACTTATGGCTGACAAAGGAGGACAGAAAAGAGAGAAAAATAGGGGATTTGGTGTTTTGTCCTCCTTACTGCTGAGGGAAAGCAATAAAGCAGTAAAAGTATTGACTGAAGAGTATCACATCTGTAAGGAAGACAGTGTGGCAAAAATTTTTTTGCCTCACCAGGCATTTAAAATTCATCTCCGTATTTGTGCATTTTATACATAATAGGTATGATCAAAGAGTAGTTTCGTATGTTTGTTTAATATGGAATAGGTCTATTTTGAGTTTCCTGGGGCAAGAATGTGGGAAGTACGTTTGTGTCATAGCAATTGAGAAGTCCAATTTGCATGTAAGCATCAATATTCCTGTGGCACTTGATAATTTTTTAAGCAAATGATACTGGAAACATTCTTTCCTCTGAAATATTCCTTTACTATTAGGATTTCCTCACAAGTGACTCAAGAGAATGTGGTAATCATATAATGCTTTCATTAGGTTAATTACAATGTATTCAGTGTTTACATTATTTAAAAGTGTTATTTCAATTTACCTCAGCAGTATAGGTTTAAAGGTGGTTCAAGCAAACTATCATATTGTTCATCAACATTAGAAAGCAAGTCATTAGATGAAGGATAATTTGATCAGCTTTTGCTTCATTCTTGAGTTCTAATTACCATTACATCAATGTTTATAAAGCTAGAAATGAAAAAACAAAACAATAAATGCATATTTTTCCCGCTCTTGCCTAAAAGCCAACTTTAACTAAGAGTATTCAACATTTAATATTAAGACAAAGCATGTCATAAAGTCTGGTTTCATTAAATCACATATATTAAAATTTCTATCAAATGTTGAGTGTTGAAGATGATCGTATTGGCACTTCCGATGCAAAAAACCAGCACTTCTCAAGATAAATGTCCATTTGCATCTGGGCATAATTTAGAGACACAAATAACTATGCTACACAAAGAAAAGAGTTATTTTAATTTAAAAATGATTTTGTGGTTTTTTTGGCAAAATAGCATTGAAAATGTAAAAACTGTAAATGACTATAGGGTTAGTTCATCCTTTGTCTGTATCATTGCTACTTGGCCACTGGTAGAAAAAGCCTCTTATCTGCTTCATTGCTATAGATCACAAAGACTCAGAGCTCTGAATACTCAAAACTCATTTCTCCAATATAGGTTTGTTAACAAACTGAAAAATAATAATCATGATCTCCTTAGCTTTGGGACAGTATCACAGGTTAAGTTAAAGTTGCCCCCTCAACAGATCCACATTTATGACCTTATTGTTGCAGCATCTTTGAAGAAGTTTGGACAAAAGAAGAATTTTTTTGTCCAGTTACATAAGACAATATGGATCTTTTTGTCAAATGTGAATAGATCAATTTTAAAAGCACAGACTGATAGAATCTGTCTTAAATAAGTTCTACAGAAATACTACTAAGTCTTAAAAGTCAATGGCTAGTGACTGGAGTTCTGTGCATTAAGAACTAAGTATTTAGAAGTTTTCAGTAGCATATATGAGTAAACACACAGGCCTTGAAGTTTTTCTTACACCGCATTTAGAGTGCTGTAGTATCATTGATTTCTGAGACAGTCCTGATTCACAAGCATGCAAGTGAGAGGAGAGGCAAGTCCAGAAACACATCATCCAGAAATATAGATTTGAAAAAGTAGCTAAAGGCAGCTTTTCTTTCTCTTCTGTGCAGGATAACATAATTTTGATGTATTGGTTTTTTTGAAGACAGGAATTAATCCAGTGGGATTTGTTCAGGAAAAATGCCTTTTGAAAGTAGTAAACATCAATGTCTCAGTGTAAGAAGAAATCTATGTAGTTGTCATATGTAATATAAAAGTTTGTCCTTTCAATACACTTTGTATTGCTGACATGCAGATACACATTAAGGTACCAGCTATAGCGCTCTAGTAAAAACATCTTTTCCAATTCTTAATCCAGCCTCCTAGAAATGAGTGGCTGACACTAAAACCCTTCAAACAGCTTAGACGCTCAAGTGGGATTTGTGTTTTATATGTACTTGTCATTGTAATGGAAAACACATTGTCCTAATGCCAGGTTCTTAAAGTAAGGAGGGCCCTATACAACAAATGTAACAGTAATTCCAGGATTTACGAAATAATAGCAATAAGGTTTCTCTTAAGGATGGATTTTAGCTAATCATGTAAAAGGATTCTATGCTTCCTTTAAAAAAACCACACTTTTTAAATGCAAATAAGGATGAAATGCAACGTGTTTATAAAAGCTTGGGATGATTATGGAAACAGACATAATCATGCATTAGGGCTGTGAGATTATCTGTGGAATTTACATTCACAAACTTTATGGATTCCATTCAGATCTATGAACTCTGTTTATATCCACAAGACTGAAAACTTCAGTGGAAACTTCAGTAGAAAGCTGATCATTGCTTTCTTTATTCTGTCTTGGACTCCAGTTCCTAAGAGCTTCTGGAATAATCACTGGTCACTGATTTAAGTGCTGTTCCACTGAACATGTAATTATTCTAAAATACAAGAACTTGTATTGAGGAGTAGTTGTCAGGTCACTCTGGCAATGAAGTTACCTCAAAAAAGTCTTTGATAGTTCATGGAGACTCATGAGTCAGGAAATTTTTTTTAGCCTTCTTCAACAGCTTGAACAAATGGGCATCTACATATATTAAAAGCTTAATGGGAAAACCCTATCTCCATGAAGTCTGGAAAATTATTATATCATCTCAAAAACAGGGAAAGAGCACTGCGTGAGTTTAAGGAAATCTCTATTCAGAAAGTTCATTGCTATTTAACTTCTTCTGTTCTAATCCTTGAAATCAATGGTAAGGTTTAAATGCTCCACACATCCTTATTATTATTATTATTACTATTATTGTTGTTGTTGTTATTATTATTATAAACCTCTTTGTACATTAAAGCTAAGGTCGTAAGCATTAATAATGATTAAATAGCTGAACTGATCTAATAATCCCTGCCCTTTAAAAGGAGTAATGCTTTTCTGACATATACCCTCTCCTTCTCTCTCCCTCTCGTAGCATAGTTAGTTAGTTTTCTGAGTTAGCTTTCTGCTATTTGAATGAGCTCATTTGGCTTACCAAGGAGATGAAACAAGAGATGAGGCCCAGACAAAGGGAGGGAAGTAGAAGGAAGGAGTACATGGTCCAGACTGAAGAAAGATTTAAGGGGGACTGGGACTGTCTTTAGGGACTGTCTAACCATACCTTGTTATAAATAGCTATAACTCGAGCAGCAGAGGCATTCAAGATCCTTGAGATGACAAACCAGGTATATTAGTTCACAGAATCACTAAGGTTGGAAAAGACCTGTAAGATCATCAAGTACAACCATCAACTAACACCACCATGCCCACTAAACCATGTCCCACAATGCTTCATCCACACATTCCTTCAACACCTCCAGGGAGGGTGACTCCACCACCTCCCTGGGCAGCCTGTTCCAGTGTTTCACCACTCTCTCAGTAAAGAAATTTTTTCCTAATATCCAGCCCAAACCTCCCCTGGTGCAATTTGAGGCAATTTCCTCTTGTCCTGTCGCTAGTCACTTGGAAGAAAAGACCAACACCCACCTCTCTGCAACCCCCTTTCAGGTAATTGTAGAGAGTGATAAGGTCTCCCCTCAGCCTCCTCTTCTCCAGGCTAAACAACCCCAGCTCCCTCAGCCGCTCCTCATAAGACTTGTGTTCCAGACCCCTCACCAGCTTCGTCACCCTTCTCTGGACACGCTCCAGCACCTCAATGTCCCTCTTGTAGTGAGGGACCCAAAACTGAACACAGTATTCGAGGTGCGGCCTCACCAGCGCTGAGTACAGGGGCACGATCACCTCCCTACTCCTGCTGGCCACAATGTTTCTGATGCAAGCCAGGATGCCGTTGGCCTTCTTGGCCACCTGGGCACACTGCTGGCTCATATTCAGCCAGCTGTCAACCAGCACCCCCAGGTCCTTTTCCGCTGGGCAGCTTTCCAGCCACTCTTCCCCAAGCCTGTAGCGTTGCATGGGGTTGTTGTGACCAAAGTGCAGGACATCTGCAGAGCCTTCCTACCCTCAAGCAGATCAACACTCCCACCCACCTTGATGTCACCTGCAAACATGCTGAGGGAGCACTCAATCCCCTCATCCAGATCATCGATAAATATATTAAACAAGACCAGCCCCAAAACTTAGCCCTGGGGGACTCCACATGTGACTGGCTGCCAACTGGATGTGACTCCATTCGCCAGAACTCTCTGGGCTCAGCCGTCCAGCCAGTTTTTTACCCATCGAAGAGTGCACCTGTCTAAGCCACGAGTTGCCAACTTCTCCAGGAGAATACTGTGGGAGACAGTGTCGAAGGCTGTTGGGTGAAAACTCTGTATTAAAGTGACTATATGGCCTCTAATACTCAAAATATCTTGTTTAGAGGTAACTAAGCTGTGTTGAAGTGGGATGGGACTGTTGGTTAGACATATCTTGTTCTGTTTGCTCATGTTGATGCTGCTGTTGCAGGCCACCTAGTACACTAGAATTCTCAACTTCAGCAAGACTCTGTGAAAGGTTTTATTGAACATTTATCTGACAGTGGAAGTCTGACAGAGTACAAAACAAGCAATTGGACTAAATTCTAGCTCTCAGGAGGGAATGTTATACAGACAATCTATATCTTTGACTCAAACCTAGACATTTTCCCTGGGTTCAATGGCAGCGTGTGTACTCAGTCTGAAGTCTAGAAGCTTAAAATAATTACAACACACAAATGATATCTGGAAACATGTCAGACAAGATACTTGACCAGATTCAATCATAAAACAATAAAAGACCACAAGGATTCAACTATCAGAACTAACATAGCCTTGTTTGCGTTTTAAAATACATATTAAAAAACCTTTAGCAGTTTCATTGGAGCAAGACCAGCAGCCGTAAGTTAATAAATGTTTCATACAAAAATAAATGGCAACTTTCTATTAAAAGAGGAGACTCAAACAGCCTGTTTCATTGCAACCACTGTAATGAATACATTCCACTAACAGAGCAGAATTCTCCACTGATCAGTGCAAATCAGTGCAAAAGAGGATTTAATGTCCTCTTTGCAAAGGTGAAAAAGGGGCAAAGACACCACTTAGCTATCCTAACTGACAAGTCACAATCACTAACAGCATGGCTCTGATAACAATGTGGATCCAATGGAGCCATTACTGGTTTACACTGGAATGTCCTAACAAAGACTCAGAATCAGACCCTGGGGTTTAAAGCCGAGTGCAAAAAGGGAAGGAAAAAATCCCCTGGTGTATATTAACACAACATGGTATAGATCCACCATCTATAGTGCATTGGCTTGCTTTTAACTCTCAGCCTGAAGCCAAATCAATTTCAACAGTTTGTGCTGGACAGAGACCAATTGCTAACCTTCTTCCTCCTCTTTCCTGCTGCTTAACAGGGCTACAAATAATGGTTTAAAATTACTCTCAGAGACCTACCCACATGGCTTTCAGAGCAGAAACCAAAGTAATTTAAATGATCAAAAACCATTTGCATTGCAAGGTCAAATGTCTTTGAAATACACAGAAATGAAAAATAATGGGTAAAATTAATCCAGAAACACCAGAGGTCTATAGTCACTGCAAGGGTCCTGTCTGGATTTGCAATCATGTAAAGCAAATTTAGGAGTCAATTTTAAAACAAATTCAAAAACAGGAAAGAAAACTTCTCAGTATGTATTAATGTATTGAAGAACACTTACCATCATTCTAGCATTGCAAAACAAATATAATTCTGGTTAACTAGCAAATTAAGCAGATTTTGTATCTGCTGTGCATTGCTAGAGAAACAAAACAGCTGGAGCACAATGACAATTCTGATTGTGTGCATACTAGGGCTGATGTGTTTAAGGTCTTCAACAGATGACCCTTTCTGATATTGTTATGTGAAAAACCACAACACCCACACAACACCCAGAAATCTACATAAAACTAATAGTGCAAACCTAATAAATGTGTTACAAGTGAAGCATTAAGTTTGTTCTTAAGGCCTAATTCTCAGTTTGAAGTATATCTAAATGTTGGTACTGTTTTATATCTGCTCTGCATTTACTACACACAACACTTAGCAATGAAGCCAAGTTTAGTAAAATATTTAAATATTTGCTCAACTTCAGGAAAAGGGGTCACTCATGCACCTCTTATGTACGTTGTTGAAGTGAAATTTATGCCTAGATATACACAACACTTATAACCATAATGTTATTCCAACTTCAGTCTTAGTGTAATGAATTATAATGCAGCTTTTATTAATTCACCATCTCACAGAATATCACTCATCAGGGCTGAAATTCTTCTATCCTGCTCTTTGTGATCAGATCAGGAAAGTGGTTTTGGTTGTGTTTTCACAGACGTACCTGGATTTTTTTAAATTATGCCTGAGAGTTTACAGTATATTAGTTCAGCTTCCAACAGTTATTCATACATAAATGTAGCATGGATCAGCAGATGTTTCTGCTCAAAACTTTTTACAGCTGCAGGAAGTCTTGGATTTTAATGATGATCCATTATTCCCAAAAGGCCACAGATTAAGTAATGAACTCAAATCCTCAGTATAATATAAAGTTTTGTGGAGAAACAAGATACATAAAGGCAGCTTTTGGAATTAAAGACTAGACTAAATTTTCCAGACAGAGGCAGCCTAGAAAAAAACATACATTTCACTGTACCCGTCTTGGAGAGTTAAATGTGAGTTTCATTGATGTAGCTGCCACACTGTCTACCAGTACTTTCAAGTATGGAAGGTGAGATGCGCTGTCATTTATTCATTGGACACAAATTATTTATTGGACACACACAAAGATACACACTGATTGTAAGAGTTACACATACATTCAGATGCTTAAAGATACAGATAAACAATGTTTTTTTACAAGTTTTTTTCATCTTATAAAACTGACATTGATCAAATCCAACTGGAAGTCTCATGATTTTGCTTTTATCACAGGAGAAAGCAGTTTTAGATAAGATTTTTTTTAATGTCATTGTAAATTGTTAAAGTAGACTTTCTGATGAGCATAATAAGCGTGATACAGTGTTTTTAAAAGGTGACTAAAGTGCCATAGGCAGTCCTTGGAGGATGTGCTTGCTTGCTGGAATGTTGCAACTCATGTAAGAATCTAACAGAACAGGCCTAGAAGAAACAGCTTACTAAATATTTACTAGAAGCCTGAAAAAAAAATGTCCCAAGATAAGGAATATCATCATTTTAATTACTGATATTCCAAACTCTGTAAGGATTTGATGACCATTAGTATATTAGGTATGGATTTGCCAGGGGCAAATCACAGTTGCCACTGCCTGCAATTAGCTATACAGCTGCAATAAAATCGCATTCTTCTCCACTCACATTATAGCTGTATCTAGGCCATATGAAATATATCGCATATTTCTTTGGAATTTAGTCATAAAATTAAGGATTTGGCTTTTCATTAAACCTGGTAACTGGCCAATAATGTTAAATTCGTTTCATACTTCCCATAAGAAAAAAAAAAGTGTGAATGCTTAGTCAATGTAGTAAGAAATATAATAGTAATGTTCATAGTAATAATGGTAACTGATATTTTGACCAACAAAAAATTAAAGAATTCAAAAGAAAATCTGACATGCTATATTGTCTAGGAAATTAAAGGGTTTCTTGTTTTTATCTATACATGGCCTGATCTTCTGTTGAACTGTTACCTTATAGTTTGCAATGAACACAGTGCTATGCTACACTAATAAAAGAATATTGTGTTCATAAAGTACAAAGGTACATTAGATAGATAAGAACTTCCCAACCTTGTACAATATCAGATTGAAATGAAGGGAAATTTCCTCAGGTTATATTAAATGCATAATGCAAAGAAGAAAGTCAATTCTTCTTTTTGATTATTTCTTGACTTTAGAAATACAAGGAATATTGTTGAGTTCTCAGATCAAAATTAACTTTTTATGCACTTCTCTTATATGTTGCTAGTTTCATTTCACTGGCACATAAGACACCTTTACTAGTATCTGCTGACCAGAATCTGTAAGACAAAAAAATGTGCTAAAAGAGATTTTTGCCTTTGATAATACATATAGTTAAACAATTTCTTACAAATATTTTCTGTGTATCTTGTCTTTTTGGAAAACAGTTTGTATTTTTCCTCTTAATGTAGGTTTTCATTACTTGCCTAGGGCTTTTGGTCAGCTGCTTACTGAAATCCATCTCTAACAAAATTTTAAGTACTGTGAAACAGGGACAATATTTTTTCATCTGTATTGTTTCATTAGACTGGGTAAAAGAATCAATAGTCCCTTATTACATGAAGACATAATGCCTTAGATTGAAACAGTGACATATTAGGTTAATCGATACGAAATGAGTTCACACCAGGATAGCTAAGAACAGAGAAGGCTGTGAAACACCAGGAAGTGGCATAGCTTTCTACTAGAGCTCTGGAGAAGTTTTATGCTTGCTGTTTGGCACCTCAAAAAGAATATGAGTTATGAATCTAGATTTTTATAAATTACGTGTTTAAAAGTAAGTAACTGAGCCAGATTCCTTAGAAGGAAGAAATGCAGGGAATGTCTAATACAGAGCAGCTTTGGACTCATTGATTACTTATTATCATATTGTCATCTATATAAATACATAAAATTTATTCTAGTATGCATAGTTATGTGCGCATGCAAACTGCTATTCAATTTTCCACTAACTCATAAAAAATGTCTGAAAGAAAAGGACAAATACTATGTGCAAAAAAATTAGAACAATACCTTTCACTTCAAGTTTGTAATTAAAGCTATGTCAGTAAACTTCTCTCAGGAGACTCAGGCTGTGACTGGTACATCAAATGCTTTTGGAGCCCCTCTAGCTTATACAGAAATATGAGGCAATCATTTCAATTCAAAATGTTAAATTTCTAAAAGTTATGAAAAACCATTTTCCAAAGTGAATTAAGCACGTAACAATCTGCATCTTTCCAAAAGTTTATGAGGATCTCTAAAGGAAGTCTTACTCATATACATGATGCAAACTAGAGCAATTCATACAAATAGACTCAGATCAACTTAATCCAGCTAGCTCTAACAATGAAACTACAGCACTATGGGCTCTGAGATTTTTCAAAAGCAAGTAAGCAGTCAGACCTACTAGAATCGATAAAAAGTACAAGTGAATATAGACATCCACTCAACAAGTTACCTAGCTAATCTAACCTAAGGGCTCTCTACTTTCATTTCAAATGAAATTATGACAATCTTATTAATGTTCCCATCTATCCATAACATATTATGGTTGAAGAAGAGAAAAAAAAGCCCCTCAAAAGTACATAGTGGAACTTCTGGTAAGACATCAAGAAATAGTTTACCTTACAAAAGGACAGTAAAAGAACACTAATTTACTCTAGCAAAACAAAGGTTGAGAAACAAATGCAAAAGGAAAACATTGACATACGAGGTATTAACAAGCCTAATAAAAAAAATATATCCAAAAATAGGTAAAAATGGGCCCAAACAGGAAAGAAGCAGCCATTATCTGAAGGGACGTAGCAATACTGTAGTGCATATAATAATTATAAGATACTGCATACAAAAACTATCAAACTACCCATCTTTTCTGACACATGCAGCCCACTGTTACAAACTAGAGAAAAATTCAGTTGCCAAATTGAGGTCATATTTCCCTAGGAAGTATCCATGTTGTGGGGAGACAATGCATTTTGTGCTTTAGAGAGAAGGTGCACTACAAGTCATTTTTTGTGACTTGTGTCAAATACACTTCTTCACTTCCTCAGTATTATTATTTGCCAGCATGATCTTCTGTTCTAGTTCTGTAATAGAAATACATGGGCGTGTGAAATGGCTGCCTATTTATATAGGTGGAGATATACAAGTACCATCATTTATTCATCAGTTCAATAATTTCCTATGACAAGCAGGTATTTTACATTTCAGATACTGGCTGCTTCCGCAAGAAATAAATAGAGTATACTTAGCACTTTTCAGTACTGAGGATCATACACAAAGAGGATGGAAATATCTACTATTTTTTCCAGTTGATGTTTTTATTATGTTGTACATACACAGCCAGAGCAGGATGTTCAAGGTGTCAAGAGAATCTGTGCAAGTTTTTGTGGAGTTTGCAGAGCCAACAGTCATAGTTGTCTCCTCTCCTCCTCTTACAGAGCCAGAACCTGCTTCTTATCAGAAGCTCCTGATTCTCTTCAAATCTTATCCAAATGCCCAAGAAACCAAAAACAGTGCTAAACATAGGTGATTTGTCTTACATTCTGAGCATTCAATTTTAAAATAGTGTATGAAATATGGGCTGTTATTTATCATTCCTCATGCCCTACCACCATAAATGCCCTTGCTTTAAGACTTCTATGTGTGGAAGGGGTGGTTTAACCAACAGCACTGCAACACTATACTAATGTTGAAAATATTGGCTGCTACTGTGTTGAAGAAACAAAAAGAAACAATTCTACATTTGAAACATGGACAATGCTTTGCGTTTTTCTCTTGGAGACCAATACCATTAGGAGAAATAGTCTTTGTTCCTGAGATGTCTCTCAGAAGAGTATCTAAGTCTGTTAGAAAAATGAAGGCCATCCATGTATAATATAATCCATGTGTAGTATTATGGAGTAATTGCAGATGTATAGGGAATCAGAACATTAGTATTGTCTCCAGTCCAAAGTACAATTTATTAATTTAGGTCAGTTATGTCATAATGGAATCTTCTTCCCATTCTTGGAGTTCATTAATTATTGAACCTTGGCATAAAGAAGCACTGACTGTTGTGTTTGACAGTCAAACCACATATTACCTCTGCTTGGGAATAACTTACATGCCTATTCTGATTACAAACAGTAGCTGAAATAAGTAGGACTAAGTTGATTATCATAGTGTTCTCATTGTGCTTTTCTAAAATAGTGACCAATATACACAGATATCACCTATGTTGTGAGAAAATGTGGGACAGATATCTACAATTTAATCTGGAAAAAAACCCATAAGTCATGCAACAAAATCCTGTAGAATCACAAAATTCAGTATCTTTGAAACTAATTTCTGCATCAAAATCACATAGGTCTATTGGCCTTGACACTCCTGCAGAATTAAATGGAAATAATATTTTGTTTGTAGTTCTCCCTCACACTATTAACATTTGAATAGTTACCAATTTGCATCATATAGCTATTAGTAATGCTGAAAAATACGCTCCAATTAAAAGACTGTTATGATGACCAGTATATTTACTTCCACCTCCCTCTCATCTTCCCCTTCAAAAATACTCTGAATTGTAAAATGTTCTTTTATGCCTCATTCACTTTCTTGAAGGATGATGATTTCTGGAGTGAGTCAGAAAGTTGGCAGTGTTTTAAATGTAAATAACTCCTTTGCCAGGTTTGGTTGGCAGTATATAAAGCCAAGGTTATATATCATGGTGTTTTGAAACTCACAAAGAAGCTCAAACTATTCAACCACCAACCCTTCCCTTACTGTCCATAAACCTTAGCATTATTAAGAAATAATTCTTACTCATAGGATATGAGTCTATCCTAATGAAAAAATTTATTATGAAACACAGAAACACAGAACCAGTTTGTTCTCTCCATGTATAATTGCATATCTTTATGCATATGTGTGTATAGGAATTTAAGAAATAGGTAAAATATGGACTTTTCTCCTAGTATTGCTTTAAACCAATTTCCCATTCAGTGATTTGAAGTTTTGATAAGCAAGTGTCTGTCACACCTTATTTATTTTCCTTTGTACTGTTAGATTCTATTTTGAGTCAAGCTACAGGTCTATATTTCCGATAAGCATTTATGTGCTCCAGCCCTTAACCCTTGCCCAATGCACTTGGTGTGATATCATGGTGAATATCCAGAAGACAGAGTTAAACCAGAAGAAAGGTATTCCACTTGATCAGCTGATCAGCTGTTTTTCATAAGGTAATTTTCTACTGGTTTAGATTCCTGTACTGACTCATGGTAGGGACAGATGAGTATCTGTGCTAACACAGGGAAAACAGCAGAATAATACAATTACATGTGCACTTATTAGATTAAAGCATACGAAAATGTTTTAACAAGCATTGCATAGGCATAGTAAAATTTTTATGCTTATCTGGATTCCTGCTATGAGGGATTTTACAGCAGAGATTTTCTTTTTATTGTTATTTTTATAGTAAACTCTGGAAAAACAGTCCTTCTGCTTAACTGGCACTTACTTTCTACTACTGTAATATGATGAAGTAACCTTAAACCTCATGATAGGCAGTTGGGTGAAGTCAGAAGTAAAAGGAATAACAAGACAATGATGTAAGCCACATCTGATTTTTTTTTCCCAGGGGACTTAACTCTGTTAAACACTCTTAATTAATGTATTTTTATGTCAGATTTGATGAAAGCGTTGCAGACAAATGGTTAAATTACATGAAGCATTAAAATATATGGAAGGTATCAATAACTTTAGAGCCTATACTAAAAATTAATTCTTATACTGCACTCTGGTTACATTCTTCCAGCATTGGCTTATCTTTGTTTTCGAGTTCAATTGTCTCAGAATTCATACAGTTTCATACTGCATACTCTGTACAGGCTTACCTAAAATAAATTAATGCTGCTTTACTTCTGCAATATAGCCACTGCATGGCTACAGCTAGGTGAAATCAACTGCATTTATAATAAAAGCATAGGCTACAGTATTTTGAAGAGATTTTTAAAATGCATACAGTAATTTTTTTCTCTGCAATATATTAGCACCATACTGATTGACTTTGGAATTCATACTCTTATGTCCTACTTCATAGTGCTGAAAGGTCAGGCTTGAACATGAGCTGTATAGAAAAACTACAGAACAAAATACAAAGGGTAATGTGTTAAATCAAACATTTGAGAGAAATTGGACTCATATAAGCAAGACCCTTCCTCTGTGAACCTGGAGACATTACAGCATATTATGGCAAGCACTGTTAAAAATCAGAAATTGATTCCTTATTTATCTCCACAACAAAGACTATGGAAAGATGTGAAAAAATAGAAATAAGTGGCTAAGACATGAAGATGAATGAACGTATCTTGATCTTAACTTGATTACTTAGAAAGAAAATCATAGATTCAACATGACTATTTTTAACTGTGAGATATATTTCATCTGATTTTAACAAGTAAAAGAAATCTTGAAGCACAAGGTGAGAACAAATGACCTTGACAGCCTTTTATTAAGTATTAGCAGGTCATATGTTAATTAGTTTTTTAATAAGGGTATTAACTTATGTTTTAAAGTAAAGCCTAACCAGAACTTAAGATAAAATATGTTTTATATATGACAAACCTTCTTTGTGAGAAGTGGGTGAGAAATCAAAAGTATGGAAGGAGTCATTAGAGGCAGGAAAGGAAAGAAGTCCAAAAAACTACATGACTAAATGAAGTCAGGTCCAAAATAGACTACATCAGGTCTGAGACATATGAAAATCCTGAAAATTAATTACTCATTACATGAACAATAACATCTGAAAAATAAGTTCATAGAAGAACTAGGCGTGTGTGTGTGTGTTTGTAGCCAAAACAAAAAAATCCTCTGCCAGAGCAAAGATAAAAAACCGTGAGTGACATACTAAGTAATTTTTGACTTGTTCAGAATTCAGAGAACTTCCTTTTGAATTAAAGCTGATGGAAGGCACCTTTATATCAACCTGTGGAAGTTATGTGATGGGAAAAGAGCTACACTAAAGCAGAGTGGTGAAAAATTGACAAGAATGGTATCAAGCTGCCTAGCATATGAAATAGAGAGTAAGAAAGGACAGTATTGCATATCAGCTTTTAGTAGTCTGGTACACTTTCTAAAATCTTCCAGTGGATAGCTTCATAAAAGTTATGAGGCACTTAAAAGTATAGAAAGGTGAGTAAGGTGATAGACAAAAAAATGTTATCAAGCTAAGTGCCTAACTCTGATCAAACCTTGAATTGCCTACAGTCTTGCAGTGGAAGAACCTATACCTTGTCTCTACAGTAATATCCATCAAAATATCAGAGGGGTTTTTTAATGCAGAAAAGCTTATTTTAATTTAAATAAAAACTAGAAATGTTTTAAATATAGAACTCAAAACATCTACAAAAGATAGAACTAGAAATGTTAGCACACAAATCACCTCCTGCCTATTATATCCTAAACTTGTGAAGACACAACTTTTTTCCACACAATGAAATGATTTTTAGGTGGCAGCAAATTCTGCCTAGTCTGTTCCACTCCCAGAAAGTTCTTCCCATCCCTTCTGAATCCTGGCTATCTGGCACTGTTCCTTGCTACAGTCACACAGTTTCTCTACATGAAGTGTAGGCTCCCAAATTTGTATTATGACTCTCTTTCCCACTGTATTCTGCAGTGTCTGAAACTGCTTCCCTTGACAGGCTTAGTAGCTCCTCCATGAAAAAAGTCACTCGAGTTTCCTCATTCTTATACTTTAGCAAATATTTGATATAGATTGAAATAATTTCTTCAAACTGATAAATAAACTGAACCTGATTAATGAAATCTGTCAACAAAACTGTTTATGTTCAGAATTTAACTTAATGGGGTTATTTTGCCTGCCTGTAGCCTTGCCTTTTTTTTTTTTTTTTTTACACTACTATATAAAATAAAATTAAGAGGTATTGGTTTCATAAAAGTCAACTTCATATTTCCCCCAAAACCTACACATTTTTTTGTGGTACATTATTTGAAGTTTGAATTGCTACTTTACTTCCATTTCAGCATAGCAGAGTCTCAAGATACATGTACAAGTACTTGAAAATAGGGAATATACAAACTAATTTGGAAAACTATATTATATCACACCCTCATAAACAAGGGAAGGCTAATCAAATCCATAACTGATTTTGGTTTGGAAGTACACACTGACTTATAGATTCTGATTTATTTTAGTTAGAATAGAAATAGTGAGTTTTATCTGGAGGAGATTGACTAAGGTTTTCTGCTGGAATTACTCATGGAAACAAATGTAATAACATAAAGGATTGAGGTCTTTGTAGTATTTTTTCTTTGCAGAGCTATATTTCTATTTTAGTGTAAGACTAAAACAAAAAAGTTATCTAACATAACACTGTTTAGGAATTCATATTGTAAGTTACTGCTATCACATGAAAAAACAATAGTAATCTTTGGAATCAATTCTTTCAAACCTCAATTTAGATATTTCATCAGAGAGTTCTTACTTCTCTGATAAGTGAAAACCAGCAAGTGAACAAAAATTGACTTAGTCCAAAGTATGCACAATTACACTTTGATTTTACCTATCAAAGGTGGCTTAAAATTTCATTAAATATTGATCAACAAAATCACATTTTTTAACAATATCATTAATTTAACTCAGTATTTTACTAAAAAAAAAGTTTTGCAGCTTTCATCAAGTTATTTTTTGAATTGGCATAAAAAGGACCAATTCAGCTATCTAAACTACTGTCAAAGGTAGAACTGTAGATCACGAAGCTTTATCTCAGCTACTGATAAAACTGAGCATAGTAATACAAAGATCAACACAAGCTGCGAGACTTGAGGTAACCACTCTTGCTTAGTTTGTCCAAAATTGCATACCACTTTGCATTTTTAAACAATGTTTTCACATTCCATTAAATCCATGTTGACACACAAAAGCAAAGCTATCGCAAACTATGAAAAGACATGTTTGTATATAATCTACATGAAGTATTCAAATGACCTGTTTATATTTCAGTGACTCCTGAATCCCAGTCTTAATCCTGCTGCGGCTATCAGTTTCCAGTCCCTCAATTTACTGGTAGTTTCCTATGAACAGCACATACACATCTTTTTTTCTCTCAGATGATTGCAGAGGCTGGGGCTGCTCTTTAATGACATTTTAAAAATATTTATTTATTTATGTATTTATTTTATCTTTTGCCTGTTTTCAAGTTGTTGTCACACCATTTATGTACACCTAGCTGTTGAAATATATCTTTCATTTTATTTACTGGATTTGAGCTGGTGATCTCATTTTCACTAGTAAAGCATTAGAGGACATTCAAGCCCATTTAATGTATAAGTTTGCTAACTTTTTTTCCTGTTTAGTGGGTGGGGTGCAACCTGATGTGCCTAAATTGGGAAGATCTACATCTCTAAAACTGTTATCTCTCTCAAAATATGATCAGCCAGCATTTGTTAAAATTTTATTAAAGAGAAAATAATGTAGTAGTCCAAAAACTCGATAATATTGCTTATTTTCTCATTTTTCTTTCTTACAAAGCTCCAAGGAGTTCAAGGTTTTTCTGTCATGTTTCTCTCATCTTCTCTCCTTCCTTTCTAACCATCAACAGCCTTCAAACATCTAACAGGGTTTTGAAACTTTCCCATTAGAGAATACAAGCTGTTTTGATGGTCAGTTATACTATCCAATTTATTCATCAACTTAAAGACTCTTAAAGACCTTACTCCATCATTACCATGAGCAACAAAATTAAAGGAGGGAGAAATCCCCAGATTGTATTAGTGATACTGTAATATTTGCCTTACAGCCAAGCATTTTATTAGAAGTGAGGACTTCTGCCATTTGCTGCAAGCACTGTAGTTGAAATTTCACATTCTCTGGTTTCTTTTGCCTCCATGTTCTCAAAAAGTAGAGCTCTGGCAGTTTCACTGCAATCAGACTTTGCTAATAAAACATGCTTTTCATTAAATTATTAGACAAATAAAAATAAAAACAAAGCTGGCATGAAATTAGGTTACACAGTATGAAATTATTTACAGCAGCCCACCAATCCCTACATCATAGGATAGTCATAGTGTCTGAGTCTGCAGAATTTATGCAGCTTGACTGTATTGCATCTGGAGGTCGACAGCTGGTTATTATGTACACCTAATTTATCCAAGCAGTAAATACCACAAATAGAGAAATCTGATCACCTAAGGCTTATGGTTCAGTTGGTTTAGTATTTTATGTTGAAAATAAAATGTAGAATAAATTACGAGCAACTCTTCCCCACACTTCCTCAACAACGCATGATGCTCCATAGCGTAAATACACTAAATAAAGTGTCTTTGATCTAATTATAAATCTGGCAATGAACCCAATGCCTGATTATTTTCCCAAATAATTACAAATTCTAACAGTTCTTAGATAAACGACAAAGGGTATTGGAACCTATCCTGGATATTATGAAAAATTTCTTTACTGAGAGAGTGGTGAGACACTGGAATAAGCTGCCCAGGGAAGTGGTGGAGTCACCATCACTGGAGGTGTTCAAGGAACGTGTGGACGAGGCATTGTGGGACATGGTTTAATGGGCATGGTGGTGTTACTTGATGGTTGTACTTGATGATCTTACAGGTCTTTTCCAACCTTAGCGATTCTGTGATTCTGGAACAGTTAAATTACAACTGACAGCAAAGGACTACTTACAGCCTACAAGAAGGAGGAAAAAAACCCAGCAAACTGACCTTTGTTAGTGTGGTACTGAAATTACTTTAATATGGGCTAACTCTGTTACTAAGAAAAATAATAAGAAAGCTGTATAACAGAATGCTAAAAATTAAATTCTGTCTCAGTTATTATCCTCCATCATAAAAACACCTGAGACAATCTATATTCTCCACTCTCACGAGATGAGATTTCTGCAGGAAGACAAAAACCAAAAGTTATTCCCCCTTCTTGAACCTTCTTAATCTATATATAAATATGAAGGCATGCTGTTGTCTTCTTCCTGAATAACCAGAGGTGTCTCTTTCTTTTATGTGCCATGTACTCATTTGTAACAGCATAGTCTCTAAAGAAAATGCCATAGCAACAGGCCAAGGAAAAATGATCTTCTGCATAATCAGTAAAACACACATTGAAGTTGTAGCCAAGGTTCAAAAATGACATTACTAGGTTCTTGTTCAAGAAACTCTTAAGAATCATTACCAAGTTCTCGTTCAAAGCACTCTTACACATATGATTAAGTTCTTCCTTCTTCAGTGCTTAAAGACTGCTTAATTCTAATCATGTACACAAGTTTTATTGACTGTACTAGTTAAAAAAGCACGTTTAAATGTTGTCTTAAGCAAGGATGCTTATTCATCAGAGCCTCAAGATTTGTTCCAAAACCTCATGGAATCAATAACAATTGTATAATTTACTTTAATGGTTACTAAACTAAAGCTGTAAATAGAGTAATTACAGACTAAGAAGGAGAAAATAATCTTCTTCAAAGATGGCCCTTGTTGCAAAACTTGGTAACTCTGGATGTTTATAAATAGAATACTAATGTCCAGAAACAAGCCTTCAAAAGCTATTGGAGGATAGAGGGGACAGGACAGGAGGGGAGGGGAGGGGAGAGAGATTTAACTAGAGAGCGGAGAATATTTATGGGTTCCCATTACTTTTCTTGGAAAAAAACCATAGCAACCATTCACCAAACACCATTCAGCTGGACTCTACAGTTTACTGTAGAGTAATAATGATAATACTTCGCATAACTATGCTAATTTCCATTCAGGTATCTCTCAGCATATGCAAACAGTGACTTAAACTTTACAATGGCCTTATGAGGATATGGCCTTATGAGGATATGGCTAAGCATAATTAAGTAAAAGAAAAGAACGTTGACCACAGAAATAAGTATTTGAAGAATGAGATTCTCCAGATAATATTTCTCAGTCTCACTGAAATACTGAAGAAAGGCAAATAATCCAAAGAACCTTTTTTGTACTTGTTTTATTTTAATGAGAAAAAATATATGCATATACAGAAATAGCAACTAAGTTTCTGTTCAAATTACTTCCTGACTTAAAAGTCAATTTTCAGCTTTCTCACAATTCTCCATGCACAAATGGATGTCTTTTTTGAGCTTATCAGGCCTGTACAGGAAACAGGGTATAAAAATCTACTGGTATTATATCTTTTGAAGAACAAAGTTGATTTGCTATCACTGCCTCCTGTGGCCATACATCTTCACTCTAATGGGATATGAACCAATAATTTTATAGAACACTTCCTAAAAATTAAAACTGCTGTTTTAAAATGAAATACTAACCTTTTCAAATTAATCAAGTTTATTATTAATGTACCAATAGTTGTGAAAATGACTTTGTTCATAAGGGAGAATATACAACAGGTGGGTTTTTTGATATTTGGAAATAAATTTTTAAAAAATCAAACTTATGGAATTACTTGGAGAATTCATTCAATATTCAACTACCATCAAAGGCAGGTCATTACTTTGCAAACTTGAACTCCCCGAGATTGTTAAATCAAGCCATCATTTTTTATTATATCAAAAGGATGTGCTAAGAATTATAATGATAGCCAGCCTAAAATTCCACCTCCTATTGTCACTCCATTATGCCATTACACTTCATGTGAATATATTTCATCTTCATGCAAGTGTTCACCCTTGCGCTCAGCTTGTTGCTCTATCTCAGATATTACTTACTCAGATTGCATGTATTTATCTTCTTAATGTTACCTCATAAACCATTCTCTAAGATAAAAATTCTTGGTTTTCTTAATTCTCCTCTCTCCTTTGGCTCATCTCTTTTCAAACAATTTACTTGTATTTGTTGCCATTGAATGCAAAAGTCTCAGAATATTAATAGTACATTGAAAAAAGCCGATTTTTTGGGTTGAAGAGGAAAAAAACATCCAACAATAGTCTTTTTTGTAAACAGCAGCAATTGAAGACTACAGCAGTTTCTGGAGAAGTTCCAAGCAATCTCTCCCATTACTGTAAATATTACCTCCCTGTTATTGTATATATCTGTTTTATCTGAGTTTTATTTGTACCCCATTGACGTATGTTTATACAACATACAGCGAATGGAAGGAAAACTCAGAATCCTTTTATGTGAATATAAGAGTTTTGTAGAGTCCGAACTGTCATTGTTTTCTTCTTAAAAATTAATGCTTCTAAATATAATTCCATTTACTTATTGTAATTTGTTAAATGGTTGATTTACATTGATCTGCATAACCAGTTTCCTAATACTAGCAGAAACTGTTTTTAAATACACACTTCATGATAATATATTTAGTACACATTTATATTTATAGTAAAAATTCACAAACATAAGCAAATAGAAGAAGTCTAATCAGGCCATTTTCTTTTTGTCTTAATTTGAATCTGCAGTATCTGTGAGTCTACTGGTAGAATTGGTACTAGAATTGGTATCAGACACTCTCTGCTTATTCTCCAGTCACAAGAAACAATGGGTATAATATTAAAAACTTGCACTACAATAACCAAGGGATGATTAATTTATGTTCTATGGCAAGCTTAGCATTCACTACTATTCATATTCAAGAACATATTTTCTACACAGATGTTCATGACACAATCCATGGGGAAAATATGATGTTTGCTAGATAAAATTCTGATCAAGAAGCAGCTATGGTAGCTTTCCTTTGATTTCCCTGTGTGCTAGAAATACAGAACATACGTAACAACATTACAGCCAGATCTCATTAGCTGTGTTAACACAGGTTAAGATGAGGAGAGCGCATTGTAAGATATTAAGGCAGGCAGAAATTCAGAGTTATTTATCACGTGTACTGAGTGCTACTACCTCCTATGTATTGTATAATGTACTGCATGCACTTACTGTAACGGTGACTTACTATAGATACAATGTTGCTAGTCCCCTTCAGGAATTCAAGAACTGCCTCAAGAGATGTCAAAATGAGTTCCATAACTTAGTAATTGCAATTCTGTTATGTCAGAAGTATGTTGTGAGGACTAAATGTTAAAAGACAGGCTGACTATGCCCTTGGCAGGACTTGCAAAAAATTATATTTAAAGAACGCCCAGAAAATAAAGCTTGAGAAGACAAATACGGAAGTGCCAGTGGACAGCATTATGTGGGAAGTTCTCTTACGTTTTGGGGGAAATTGTCCCAATTGGATGTCCATCCGAAGTATCTGTACACTAATGCATGCAGCAGTTTCTGCATGCAACATTCTCTCTATTCTGGCTGAAGAATGCAAAACAGGTAACTGCCATTCATGGCAAAGCTGTATGTCAAAATAAAACTAAACCAGTCTAATTTTGTTCCTCTATCATGAAAAAAAAGAGTTTATTTCCTCCTAAACTTGAATTATCATAAGAATCTATGAATTTTAGTCCTGGAAAATAAATTATTTTTACTTTTATTAAACTCTCACTAATGAAAGATCCAATGAATACTGAAGAAAATAGGTAATACAGAAGACTGAACTACCTCTCAAAATAAAATGTGAGAGTTATTATACAGATCGTCCAAGAAGCCAAGCTAAATCAGATTTTAACATTTCATGTATCCCTCAATTAAAAAGTAAACAATCAGAATTCACCTCTGTGTTATATCCTATGGCCTTTAAATGTAGCTGAAAAATTTAACTCCAAGAAATTAAAGGTGGAGAATGCCCATAACATTATACAGTGGAGAAAAGCCAACATTTTCTGTTTCATTTACATTAAAAGAATCTGCATAAAATACCTCTGCAGCTTTCACGTGCTGCCCAATAGGGTCATTTTTAAGGTCTCTTCTTGCTCTCGCACATATGCACTTACAAATATACAAAACAAACAGACTCTTACAATTAATTAATTTAACCCAGACCTCATTAAGTTACAAGTCCTTTTTTTTTTTTTTTTAATTTCAGTATGCTCTCAAGACACTGGCAGTAAGAACAGATCATAAAAAGAGTATTTTAAAATAAGGAAGAAGAAAGTATTTTACTAAAATATCAGAATAATTTCCTGTTAATGTCAGAATAAGACAGCAGGCACTGTGCTTTAAAAAATCTGAGGGTTCAAATATAACTCATTAATTCCCTGAGTACTTGTTTAGATTTCATGTATTCTCTCTTATAGAATATTATCCTGCCTTAGAATCATCATACATTTTCTATTCAATTATCTTATACAAACTGACAAGTACTTCTACATACAATACCAGTGAAATTTTTTTGTTTGCTTTTCAGAGTACTGCCAACCATATTGTGCAAATCAGGGTGACACAGAAGAGGTAGTGATAAAAACTTGAAATAATAAATGTAATTAATTCCTTGGAAAAAAGAGAATAAAGATAACTTGAAAAATCAGACATAAAGCCTTTCACTGATTTATACACAGGCACAAATCAATATCCAAATGGCTGCACATGATATGTACTTTTGCCTATAAAGCAAATGGGACAACTTCCTAGCATTGAATGGGATCTTCTTTAGCTTAGGCTATAAAATCTTATAGCAGAGACTGAATGAAAAAAACAGATTATCCCCAAGAAATGGTGTCTGTCCATTTACTTATAAAGAATCTGATTCTGTACTCACTGAAGTAAAAAATAATTAACATAGACATCAAAAAGACAAAGATGAGATTTGAAGTTGAAGAAAAGCTCTTGATGGGTCAGCATAGTTCAATCAAGACTAAGCATAGTAATACTATGTGCATTTGCCACAAGCTTCTAAGCTGTTTTCACTAGCGTTATAACATATAATGTAATGTAGAACATATAATATATGTTATTATATATACAAAATTAGGTGTGTTATATATGCTAGATATACATATACTTTATATAGCTATATAATGCATATGCTATATATAGCTATATATAGCATACTTATAGTAACGATATATTATATATTCTAACACAACACATATAATGTATAATATACAACATATATTATAACATGATATATAACATATTTAACATAATATATAATATAAGTTATAACATTACATATGTTATCTCGTATGTGCGCATGTGTGTGCAATGCAAATCTGTAGCAGAGCTCCTCATGTTTAAAAAACTTGTTGTTATAAATTTTTATGACTTCAAAAAGTTCATCCTCAAAATACGTCTTCAATTATTCTGTTAAGGCTTTGTTTTGAACTTGCCGGAATTGATGCCGTTTTCTGTTCTTATTTTCCAGAAATGATTTTCACTCTCTAAACTTTATGTTAAAAGACCTTTATTCTCCTGCTTAACCTGCTGAATGAATTTGCTGGCCTGTCACTCCTTTAGTATTTTTTGCTAAATTGTGTGTATTGGGTTTGCGTGGCAGCGCTTTGGTAGCGGGGGGGGCTACAGGGGTGGCTTGTGTGAGAAGCTGCTAGAAGCTTCCCCTATGTCCGACAGAGCCAATGCCAGCCGACTCCAAGACGGATCTGCCACTGGCTAAGGCCAACCTAATCAGCAACAGTGGTAGCGCCTCTGTGATAACATATTTAAGAAGGGGGGGAAAAACCGGGAGGCGGCAGCCGGAGAAGAGAGGAGTGAGAATATGTGAGAGAAACAACTCTGCAGACACCAAGGTCAGTGAAGAAGGAGGGGGAGGAGAGGATCCAGGCGCCAGAGCAGAGATTCCCCTGCAGCCCGTGGTGAAGACCATGGTGAGGCAGGCTGTCCTCCTGCAGCCCATGGAGACCATGGTGGAGCAGATATCCACCTGCAGCCCGTGGAGGACCCCACGCTGGAGCAGGTGGATGCCCGAAGGAGGCTGTGACCCTGTGGGAAGCCCATGCTGGAGCAGGCTCCTGGCAGGACCTGTGGAGCCGTGGATAGAGGAGCCCATGCTGGAGCAGGTTTGCTGGCAGGACTTGCGATCCCGCAGGGGACCCACGCTGGAGCAGTCTGTTCCTGAAGGACTGCACCCCGTGGAACGGACCCATGCTGGAGCAGTTCGTGAAGAACTGCAGCCCGTGGGAAGAACCCACGTTGGAGAAGTTCGTGGAGAACTGTCTCCTGTGGGAGCGACCCCACGCTGGAGCAGGGGAAGAGTGTGAGGAGGAAGGATCGGCAGAAACAACATGTGATGAACTGACCGCAACCCCCATTCCCGTCCCCCTGCGCCGTTCGGGGGGAAGAGGTAGAAAAAATCGGGAGTGAAGTTGAGCCCAGGAAGAAGGGAGGGGTGGGGGGAAGGTGTTGGTTTTTTTTAAGATTTGGTTTTACTTCTCATTATCGTACTCTGGTTTTGATTGGTAATAAATTAAACTAATTTCCCCAAGTCAAGTCTATTTTGCCCATGATGATAATTGGTGAGTGATCTCCCTATGTCCTTATCTCGACCTACGAGCCTTTTCCTCATATTTTCTCTCTCCTGTCCAGCTGAGGAAGGGGAGTGAGTGAGCGGCTGTGTGGTGATTAGTCCGGCTGGGCTTAAACCACGACATTGTGATATACATTAACTCCAATATAATATCAAATACATTGACATTAAACAACTTCTTTGCCATATGGAATCATCAGCCTGGTTAACCAGGTTAACCTTTTATCTGTTTCTTTTCATTTTTCTTTAAGTAGTTTCTTGTCTTAAAAATGTTCTAGGAATGAAATTACCTGGCTGCTTCTCTTATATAAAGATGTTAAATTTAAGTCCATTATGATCTCTAGTACATCTTGAATCAGATCTAAATTGAGTGCTACATCTCCTCTTGAAGATTTTCTGACTGATTGCTCCAAAAAGCACTGAGTGAAATTTTAGATATGACAGAAGCAAGCATTCTGTCCTGATATTAACATTTATCCAAGATTTATGAAGTTAACTGAAGCCTCCCATTATTACTATACTTTGCAACCTTCTTACTCTTTTGTGTTTCATGTTCTTTGTCACTTATCATCATTGCATGGTAGAAAGTACAGACCTGATGTAATTCTCTCTGTATTTTTATGCCACATTTAAATCCATAGATATTCTATAGTACTGCTGAAACAGTTGCCTTAACTATCTTTTCTGGCTCTATGTTTTAATGTATCATGCCAGTCATGAACTGTAAAATCCACCATAAAGTTACAAGGAAACATCTGCTTTGGAATTATTAAATCAAACATTCCTACCAAGATGACTATTTTATCACAATCCTCATTTAAATGCATCCAATTTAATTCAGTCATTCAAGAAGAATAGTCTTCAGGTATGTAGCATTTATGCAGAAGTACACATATGCTGATGTCTATTTGCATGTACCTTTCATAACTGAAAATTCGTAAAAATGTTCCTTGCTATTTCCTATTTCTTTGTTTGCTTGTTTATTACTTGCGTCCTCTACTTTTTTTCCTAGGATACAAAGGATTTATAACTTAATCCTGAAATTGTAGACCCTCCTGTACCACATGCTATTTTGTTCCAAGTGCCTTCAATCAGATCTTGCTTTAAAAAGCATCTTACTATTTAAGTATTTTCTTCTCATTTATTTACATGGAATTTACAGACCTGACCTATATGACAATTTCCTGACTTCCTGATAAATCTGTACTCCACTTCATTACAGTATTTTCTCAAATATCACTGAAATTTTCTGTCTTGTCAGCACAGTTCTATCAGAGATAGGAACACAGAATATTCCAAAGGCTGCTACACTGTCTTTACCCTCCAGATAGCAAGCTAAATTTTGCTTTCAAGACTACCGTGCTATTTGAACATATAGCTGGTACCCACACACAATATGACCATTTAAGATTGTCCCTTGCTAAGATCTTTTAGATCTTTTAGTTTGCTTAGCAAGCAAACTACCAAACTTCACACTGACATCACAAATCTAGTTGTTTATGTATGTCAAAAAATGTAATGTCTCAGTACTACATTCTCCTTCTATCAGTTGGAATCCCTGATGCCAGACAATGATTTATTCTTCAAGTATTACTGTACTGTTATTCAGTACCATGAGAAGTGTGCATTGGTGAGGGAGAAAGAGAAATGCTAAGAGCCGAGAGGGTAGACCACTCCAGAACATTCACTAATATTTTGTCTGTTTACCTCTCTATCTCTCTCAACACTTCCAGTGCAACAGGGTTGGTTTCAAAAAGTAATACTCTGTTCCAGAGGACTATGAATTACCTCCACTGCATTCGTGTGTACACCATCTACTGAAGTGATCACTTCGTAAAGAATTTAGGGCTCCATTCTAAACCTCCTGACAAACTCTGAAAAGAATTCAGGGGACCTTTCTGTACTACTATATTGCCTGTTTTGACAAAAGTAGAGTCAGCTGGCCTCTACAGATGTTACACAATATAGGACCTTCCTAGGACAAAGTCAAATAAAAGTCCATTGCATTTTTAAAAATTTCAAATATACTTTCACAGGAATACAGTAATGTACATTTGATTTGCTATTTTCAAAAGCAGTAACAGAATATTATGTACAGAGCACTGGAAGATAAAAAGAGCACAGAGTCCAGCAGTAATTTAATATAATTTCTGCTTCTAGATGAATGAGACAAGGAAGAGGACAGGGCGGTGGGGTGGCAGTGGAGGGAGAGGGAAAGAGAGAGAGAGAGAATGAGAATAACCCATCCAAATATACAACCAGCTATTCAGCAGGGCCTACAGTACACAAAAATACTGTTTTTTTCCAAACTATAATTTGTCCTTCACTGTCCTGTTTGGACATAAACTTCTGAGCATATAACGAGAGCTAAATACCATAAATAATTATGTACAATAATATTACATAACTACATATTATGCTAAGACCAAAGTTTACCACATTGAATACCTAAATCTATAGAAACACGGCTCACCTTCAGGGTTCCAACTTTGAACATTTTGTACCTAAATACATTAATGTATTCTCCCTAGCATCTGATGAACCTAGCACTGTCATACATACGTTGTAGCTGCAAGCTACAACATATCAAAAAACCTGAAGTTCAAAATATTTCACATGGAAATACATAAACCTCAGGCGTACACATCTCCTTTTCACCTCCCTGATAGATTTCATTACCCTCAATTTCTTTGCCTTCAGCACAGTTCTCAAATCACTTTGTTATGACTGCATTGTTCACTAACAGCTTTCCTTACCTAAACAGTGCCGCTAGCTTCAGAAGTGCCCTGTTTTATTAAGCTGTACAGCTTAGGTAAGTGATAGTTAAAAAAAGACTTACAAAGCAAATCTAAAACATGACCAGTAGCTAAAGAAATTTCAGAGACGTTTAAAAAAACCCCCCCAAAATACCAAAGAAAGCCCCACCAACAGCTCTGAAAACATTGTGTGGAAAGCAAGCAGCTTTATTTTTTCTTTTTTTTTTTACAAAATGTTTTTTTAACTACAGAAAATATTAATTCATTGAAATGGAAACTTCTTGTTGAAACTGATATAGGCCACCAGAAATAAAGCACTGAGAAATGACCTCCTGGATCAGCAAACCAGAAAGAAAGCAATCATAGAATAGTCAGATAGTTGTTCTAGAGACACTCACCTGGGGAAGGGGAAAAATCAGAGGCAAATCTCTGCTCTAAATCTGGCCAGCGAAGCAACTATCTCACTTTTACCTCTCCCAGGAAACCTGCAGTTGTGTCTCAGATGTAACACAATGCAATTACCTCATGCAATTATCAAAAAAACCTTTCCTTCAGGCTGCATACAGAGAGCTTGGTTCACAGGGAAACCATATTAGTATTAACATCTTATCCTTCAGTTTCTAGGGAGTGACAGTAATTGAAAACGAAGTGCGAGTTAGGGTTAAGTGAGTAAGCCTCATCACTCCTTAGTATATTGTCTATATTGACTTCCTCTCCAAGGTAAAAAGGACCTGGCAAGAGTAATTTTTGTTGTGCTGCACTTTTTTGTTTTGTTTTTTTAATGAAATAGTCATACACAGTTCAAGATATGGTTTTATCCATGAAAAGGTGTCTGTTACAATGAGTTATCAATGACTACCATCATGTTTAGTTTGTAACATTAGAGTACTTTTTCAATTTCTACTTTTTAAACGAGAGTGATTAAATATGTAACGAGGCTCTGTTCTTTAACTTTGGTAAAACTTGCAATTATTTCTGCTTTTGGTAGGCCTTTAGAATAAGAAAGAGTTTTCCAGTGCTGAACAGGTGCACTACCTATTTTGAAGTATGTGATCAGAGGACAGTGCTAGTTAGTCTTCTAAAGACAGCAATTAGTCAGGATTACAGCACAGTCAAGAGTACAGCATTGAAGGTGATATTTAGACTCACATGTTACCGTATAATTCGCAATACATATTGAAAAATGCTACCAGAATTAAATATTATCAGTTCTGAAACATTCTGAAAGAAAAATATTCCCTATATGACACTACTTTGGACCTCAAGTCTGAAACAATATAACTTCAACAGATATATTTTAAAAAGTAATATAAGCATACTGAATATCTAACAAGTAATTTAAAAATTAAGCTTACATTTAATCTAGAACTTGTGGAATTTTGACTAAGTAATACAACTAGGCATACATTATTTTAGAGACACTCATGACCATTTAAGAGAAGAACTAAACCTGAACTTACTGTTCTGGTCCCTAAAGGATTTCATCCTTCCTGTTCCTCCATTAATTTCTCACTTAATTGTGCATTTTTTGTCTTCTCTCACTTTGCAGTAGCTTATACAGTCAGCTACTGTAATACAGTAGGTTATTTCTCTTTGAGAAAGAGAAATGATAATCTACAGACATATATTTTACACTGAAATGTTATTTATAGCATTAGCTAAGAATTCTCTTGAAATATTGAAGTCAGTAGGTGAAATAAAGTCCCTGTTTGTACATAGTTCTCTTTCACATGACATAAACAAGAATGAAACAGTAATACTAGGCATCTGTATATTATAAATTCTGAAGAAAATTCAATTGGGTTACAAGTTGCACACTGATGGTAAAGCTGGTAAGTAAAGGGTACAGACTATGTCACACAGTAAAGCCAGACATAGAGTATGTCGATAGTTTTGCCAATTCACTGACATTCATGACATTAGGATCAGAAAAATAAAAGGACATATTGACTGATTAGGTTTGTTTGGTTTATGTATATTTATAGAATAAGTACAACATATTTTTCAACTTACTTCTACTAATCACATACATTTGAGCTGGTTATTTAAACACCTTTATGACTGCCCTACAGCCTCTCAGTGTGTTTACTTGACATAACACTTTCTTTTGACTTTCCTATTATGTGAGGAGGAGGTGAGTGGTTTGAGGAGTATCAGGGAGTGTGAGAGAGATAGACTACTGGAATAGCGCCCTACCTTCCCTGAAACAGTACCAACAGGCAGACAGGACACATGATATGGAGGATTCCCCATCCTCACTCTGCCTGACTGATCACAGTGACTTATGGGAGAGGGGGCAATAACAACAAGTTCCTGCTCGGTGCAGCAGGCACACCTCCTCGGTGACTAGCCCACCTTCCCAGGTGCCCTTGCATAGTAAGTATGAGGCTCTGCAAGTGGGACCGAACAATAACGAGGATGATGGTTCATCTAGCTTGGAGGTGCCTCCGAGGTTAAGTCAGCCTATGCCCTGCATTAAAAATGCTTCCATAAAGAAAAAAAGACAGGTCATTTTCATAGGAGACTCCCTTCTGAAGGGAACAGAAGGCCAAATACGCAGACCAGACCCACTTCTTAGGGAAGTCTG
The DNA here is from genome assembly GCF_030936135.1 of Gavia stellata. NCBI lineage: Eukaryota > Metazoa > Chordata > Aves > Gaviiformes > Gaviidae > Gavia > Gavia stellata. Next base: position 10,284,637 of record NC_082603.1, on the reverse strand, counting down.
CTGCCTCCATGAGGCCCAGGTTAAAGACGTGAATAGAAAGCTTCCGACCCTGGTACAGCCCTCAGATTATTATCCATTGTTGATTTTTCAAGTTGGAAGTAACGAAGTTGCAACAAGAAGTCCGAGGGCAATCAAGAGAGACTGAAGTCCTTGGGATGACTGGTTAAGGGATCAGGAGCACAAGTAGTGTTCTCCTCTATCTTTCCAGTTGCAGGGAACGATGAGGGAAGAAACACGAAGAGCCAGCAGATCAATACCTGGCTCTGAGCCTGGTGTCACTGGCAGAATTTTGGGTTTTTACTCACGGGTCGGTTTACACAACACCAGACCTGATGGCAACAGACAGGGTACACCTGTCTCAAAGGGGGAAAAGGATCTTTGCACAGCAGTTAGCAGGACTCATTGAAAAAGCCTTAAATTAGATTTGAAGGGGGAAAGGGATAAACCCAGGCTCACTAGAGATAGGCTTGGGGCCAGCACACTGATGTTTGAGGGACAGTGTGCTAGCAAGGTCCTTTGGTCTGCCATTTCAGTGGAGGTAAGGGATGGAGATCCATGCAGCAGCAAAGACGCAAGGGTTATTGATGTGTTAGAAACCACGGAAGCGCCTGAGAATAGTTACATAGGAATTAGGGCTTCTTCCCCCAGAAATGTGGCAGGATCAATTGCCCAGCTGAAGTGCACCTACACCAATGCATACAGCATAGGCACAAAACAGGAAGAGCTTGAAGCCATTGTGCAGCAGTAAAACTATGATATAGTTGCCATCACGGAAACACGATGGGATGACTCACAAAACTGGAGTGCTGCAATGGATGGCTATAAACTCTTCAGAAGGGATAGGCAAAGAGGAAGAGGTTGTGGGGTAGTCCTTTATGTTAGGGAGAGTTTTGATTGTATAGAGCTTAATGATGGTGATGACAGGCTTGAGTGTTTATGAGTAGGAATCAGGGGGAATGCCTACAAGGCAGATATCATGGTGGAAGTCTGTTACAGACCACCCAACCAGGATGAAGAGGCAGACGAAATATTCTATAAGCAGCTGGGAGAAGTCTCACAATTGCTAGCCCTTGTTCTCAGGGGGGCTTCAACTTATCAGATGTCTGCTGGAAATACAATACAGCAGAGAGGAAAGATTCTAGGACGCTCCTGGAGTGTGTGAAGATAACTTCCTGACACAGCTGGTGAGTGAGCCAACTAGGGAAGGTACCCTGTTGGACCTGCTGTTTGTGAACAGAGAAGAACTTCTGGGCGATGTGATGGTTAGAGGCTATCTTGGGCATAGCAGTCATGAAATGATATAGTTTTTGATTCTTGAAGGAGTAAGGAGAGGGGTCAGCAGAACTGCTACCTTGGACTTCTGGAAGGCAGACTTTGGCCTGTTTAGGAGACTGTTGACAGAGTCACTTGCAAAGCAGCCCTGAAGGGCAAAGCAATCCAGAAAGGCTGGACATTCTTCAAGAAGGAAATCTTAAAGGCGCAGGAGCAGGCCATCCCCATGTGCCAAAAGATGAGCCGGTGGGAAAGAAGACCGGCCTAGCTGAACAGAGAGCTTTGGCTGGAACTCAGGGGAAAAAAAGGAGAGTTTATCACCTTTGGAAGAAGGGGCAGGACACTCAGGAGGACTACAAGGATGTCATGAGGTTATGCAGGGAGAAAATTAGAAGGGTCAAAGCCCATCTAGAACTTAATCTGGTTACTGCCGTAAAAGACAATAAAAAATGGTTCTATAAATACATTAGCAACAAAAGGAGGGCTAAGGAGAAACTCCATCCTTTATTGGATGCAGGCGGAAACATAGTGACAAAGGATGAGGAAAAGGCTGAGGTACTTAATGCTGCCTTTGCCTCAGTCTTTAATAGTAAGACCAGTTGTTCTCCAGGTACCCAGCCCCCTCAGCTGGACGGCAGGGAGAAGAATGAAGCCCCCACAATCCAAGGGGAAATGGTTAGTGACCTGCTACTCCACTTAGACACCCACAAGTCTATGGGGCCAGGTGGGATCCACGCAAGGCTACTGAGGGAGCTGGCAGAAGTGCTCACCAAGCCACTTTCCATCATCTACCAGCAGTACCAGCTAACTGGGGAGGTCCCAGTGGACTGGAGGTTAGTCAATGTGACGCCCATCTACAAGAAGGGCGGGAAGGAGGATCTGGAGAACTACAGGCCTGTCAGCCTGACCTCGGTGCCAGGGAAGCTTATGGAGCAGATCATCTTGAGTGCCATCGCGTGGCATGTACAGGACGGCCAGGCGATCAGGCCCAGCCAGCATGGGTTTATGAAAGGCAGGTCCTGCTTGACTAACCTGATCTCCTTCTATGGCAAGGTGACCCGCATAGTGGGTGAGAGAAAGGCTGTGGATGTTGTCTACCTAGACTTTAGTAAAGCCTTTGACGCTGTTTCCCACAGCATTCTCCTGGAGAAAATGGCTGCTCATGGCTTGGATGGGTGTACTCTTCGCTGGGTAAAAAACTGGCTGGATGGCCGGGCCCAAAGGGTGGTGGTGAATGGAGTTAAATCCAGCTGACGGCCGGTCACAAGCGGAGTTCCCCAGGGCTCAGTATTGGGGCTGGTCTTATTTAATATCTTTGTCAGCAATCTGGATGAGGGGATCGAGTACACCCTCAGTAAGTTTGCAGGTGACACCAAGTTGGGCGGGAGTGTTGATCTGCTCGAGGGTAGGAAGGCTCTGCAGAGGGATCTGGACAGGCTGGATCGATGGGCCGAGGCTAATTGGATGAGGTTCAACAAGGCCAAGTGCCAAGTCCTGCACCTGGGTCACAACAACCCCATGCAATGCTACAGGCTTGGGGAAGAGTGGCTGGAAAGCTGCCTGGCAGAAAAGGACCTGGGGGTGTTGATTGACAGCTGGCTGAATATGAGCCAGCACTGTGCCCAGGTGGCCAAGAAGGCCAATGGCCTCCTGGCTTGCATCAGAAACAGTGTGGCCAGCAGGACTAGGGAAGTGATTGTACCCTTGTACTTGGCACTGGTGAGGGCACACCTTGAATACTGTGTTCAGTTTTGGGCCCCTCACTACAAGAAAGAGATTGCTGGAACGTGTTCAACAAAGGGCAAGGAAGCTGTTGAAAGGTCTAGAGCACGAGTCTTATGAGGAGCAGCTCTGAGGGAACTGGGGTTGTTTAGCCTGGAGAAAAGGAAGGTCGGGGAGACCTTATCACTCTCTAAAACTACCTGAAAGGAGGGTGTAGCAAGGTGGGTGTTGGTCCCTTTTCCCAAGTAACAAGTGTCAGGATGAGGAAATGGCCTCAAGTTGCACCAGGGGAGGTTTAGATTGGATATTAGGAAAAACTTCTTCACTGAAGGTGTTGTCAGACATTGGAACAGGCTGCCCAGGGAGGTGGTTGAGTCACCATCCCTGGAGGTATTTAAAAGACATGTAGATGTGACGTCTAGGGACATGGTTTAGTGGTGGACTTGGCAGTGCTAGTTAATGGTTGGACTCGATGATCTTCAGGGTCTTTTCAAAACTAAATGATTCTATGATTCTATGCTTGTAGAGACAGCAACAAAAGAATAAAAATACATAAATTCCAAATAGCAACTGCCTGTAGTTCATTTTCCATTACACAAATTGATTTATAATGCCTGTAAGTTGCATTTCGCTGTGGAACTCTATGCTGTTTAAGCACTCAGCAGGCTCATTACATTCTGCCACTCCATTCTAGCTAAAAAAGCTTGTGTTTTGTTTTAGTAACTTTGACTGTTTGTATCCTTCAGCAATAGACAGTTTACAATTATAACTCCTACAGTATCTATCAGAATCATTAAAGTCTAAAACATGACACTGTTGTGAAAAAGAATTCAAGATAGCATTATGTCCCCTCATTCTTATGATTAAGTAATTGATATATTTATTCTTTTAATCTTTTCAAATGTCTTCTTTTTACTAGAAAAGCCCCTGAACAGTGTCAATTAATGATTAATGTAAAAAGTCTGGAAATATTTCAATGAGTTTTCTAAATGAACTTGTTTCTCATAAATAGTTTCTTTTTCTTTTTTTATTAGCCAAGTTACACTAAGTTTAATGTAACCATTTTTTAATGCATAACTTCTAAACTTCTTTAATTAAATGCATACAACCAGCATTAAAATAAAATGAAGGTCCATTCATGATGAACCAGTATCAGCAAATAATCTTTTTCTAGATTGTTTAAATCTTACAAAAAAATTTCCCTATGTTTTCCCTGTGTGTTAAATAGCAATAATAAATATTATTCTGAATTCCCCTTACAACTAAGACCATGTTAGTGAAAATTGTTTTTCATGTATTCATGGAACCAAAAAAGCTAGATTCCATTTTTCCTGCTGTCTATTTTCTACCTAGAAAATAGACAATTTCCATACTCTGCTTTGGAGTTATGTTAAATCGCTCATTAGATGAATTTTAATTCAGATCATATGTTGCCTCACAATAGACATATGCCTTTAAATGAAATCAGCAATCTGTGTGTTTGCATGTGCACACGCATGTGCATGTGTGTGTACACAAGAGCAGGACTTCCCTTCTACTTGTTTCTCAGATTTATCTGGGTAAAGATGCATTATTGGTTCTTACCATCTCCCCAGTAATATGATTTTCTGCAGGGGAAAAAAAAAAAGGAACAGATCAGAACATGGGCAGGGGACAGCCTATAAGGAGACGCATCTCCAGAACAACAACAACAGTAGTACGTTATTTCCCAGTGGCAAGAACAGCTTGGTGCATTCCACCCCAGTAAGTTCATCTTTCTCAAGTTCAACTCTACTCTTGAGGATCAAAATACAAGCTCTTCATGAGTAATTTCTGTTGTCCACTATTGAAAAGTTACTGGAATTTCAACTGTGCATCTCATCTGCTCACAGCATACCCTGCAAGGTACCACCTCTGATGCTTCCCTGGTACTCAGAGAAACATAACCTAGGAAAGGCTACATAAATCTACCAAACCAATCAGAAAAGAGGTGACAGAGGTAACTTATATTCACTAAAAGCAAAATGTTTGATCACAAAAGCAATGTATGTACAAAAAATGCACAGCTGGTGTCTTACATGTAACATGCTGGATATTATATGAACATGCTGATAGTTGTCTTCAGCAGTTGACTGCAGACATTTAGTATTTCAGAAGTCAAACAAAACCCGTAAGTAAGATAATTTCATGACAACACATAAGTATAAGCTTTCATTAATATGTTTTTTCAAAATACTTGAGCATAATCATGTTCTGGAGAAGACTTGTGCATGCTATTCTGTTATTTTGTCCACTTGTATAATCATACTACAGGATTAATATATTTTAATAAGTGAAAATACAAGTATGTATTTAAGCCTTGTGAAAAATCACATGTTAAATTCCCAGAAAATAATTACACTTCAAAAGATAACAAATTTAATAATTTATGGGAAAATGAATTTTTAAGTGCTGTCTACTGTATTGCTCTGTTCATGTTTAGCAATAATCAAGAATACACACTGTCAACTCTACAGAAAAGTATTTTCAAAGGGATTATGCCATTTCTTGCATTTTTTCCAGCTATGCTACAAGATCACAAAATTACTATAGAGATTGTAACAATAAGCAATCCCAGAGTATTTGTATTTTGGGGTGAAGAACATTATATATATCTTATTTCTGGAAGATGCTAATTAAAAGGGCTAATTTAGTGCTTAAAAAGACAAATAAAGCCACTACATTAACCTATAAAACATACCATATGCATTTTGCATAGACTTAGAGAGTGGGGAAAAAAGAAATCCAGAAAACCTGGAGGATACAAAAATGGCTTTCCAAAACTAAATAAAATAATGAAGAAAAATTAATTGCATCTCACATGACGTATCATGCAGAGGAATATTCCCCCATGCAACCATGTATTACCTTGGTGTATATTTTATAAACTTGTCTCACCTTTCACATTTTATTAAAAATATACAAATAAACAATTAAGATTAGGTTTTCCCTCTCAGTAAACATGAATTGCTCTTGCCAGATCCAATCAAATATTTAATTTGTGATGACAATGAGAACAGAAGGAAGTTGCATTCCCTATAACAGCATGTGTAAAAAGCCCTGTTAAAGAAAAATACCACAAAACTATCAAGAAAAACCTTTAAATGCAAAAGTTTTTGTAAACATTTATCTTCAACAGTCAGAAGTACCTATACTATATCTAAATATTAAGGACTCATTTACTTCTTGTCTTCACCTTCATCTGTGTTCCAGTGATCTCATGATGTCTCTGGACATAGTCATAGACTAACTGGAAGTCTGAATATTTACTTTCAGCTCCCCCAAACTCATTTTGTGACCTTGATAAAGCTACTTGTGTAAGCTCTGATGGTATGAAAATTCCTTTTATACGAAATAAATTTTGTTTTCTCAAACTAACACAAAGCTGTTACTAATCAGTGATAACAAATCTTATATTTAAGATTTATTTACTTAAAGCTTGCAACCCATATTGTCATACTGACACAAACTGCAGTGTCACACTGCAACTTCACATTGAGATTCATGTGTTTGAACATAACATTGGTACATATGGCACAGGAAATGTCACATTAAAGATTAGCAGTGATTTGCACATTAGAGAACAGTAGTGATTCGTACACACTCAGTTCTTTATGTGCTCCACAGACTAGTATTATAAAGAACTATCAGCATATGTGCTAACAGAAGGTGCTTTTACTGTAACCTGTAAATAATACTTATCCAAGGAAAACCATTCAACTTTGCCAAAATGCAGACAGATACAACTGTCTCCTGAATACTGAACATTGAACACTGAATACTGAGTGTTTTAACTGAATGATGCTACTCAAATAATCTAATTCTACTGACTAATAATGAGTGTTATTTATTCAAAGTTTTTTCTTCATAGTATAGCTCTGCACAAATGGCAAATTTTACCATTTCTAAAAGCATTTATCATTGCCATTATTTTTGAAGACAGCTTGCATGAATCCCCCAACTCTACAATACAGCAATTCGAATATATCTTTAAAAGTGTATTACCTCTGCCATTTAGCTATACAATTATATCTCTGTTTGCAGTCATAGTTTTCCTACGAAATCTATCAAAACACACATTGTTACGTAAGGGGATTAACATTTTTCTTGCTCAAGCAGCATTTTCAGGAAGAAACAAGTTTTATACAAACATTTTTATAAAAGATTAATCAATTTGTAAGTTTCTCTAAGCACGTACATTGGCACAAGACTGCAATCAATGCATGAAATACATCCAACATGCCTCTAGTCTTTTTTAGAAACCAGGTAAGACTTAAAATAAGTATTCAAACGAATTAAAATACATTTCAGAAATTTACCAACTGTTTAGATAGAACATAGTTCTACGGAATTAGCTAACTTGTTAATAGCCAGTAAAAAAATAAAAATCCGTTTGCATTTAGCACAGTGAAATGAAGTGCTTTTCTTCTCACAGTATTATTCTAGACAACATGCAAAGTAAACAGAAAAGGGGTAACAATACCACATCAAACTAACTCATGAGCACAGTATTCAGTATGGTTTAATATAACCAGGCTTGAGGACAATTAGTACACCAAAACAGGGCTTACTCATAGATGGATCCTGCAAATCCATAAATCATACGAATCAGTTTACCACTGTAATTTAAAAGAAAATAATTTAAAAAAGAAAACAAAAAAAGGTCACTCAAAATGGGCTACCACTTATCTGGCTAACTTCTGAAAGACAGTATCTTGAAATATTCACTTTCACTAATTTGATGGTGCTTTGACTGTGGTATATATAACAAAGTTATACACCTTTGGGTCTTTTGGTTCATTCCTTTAACCCTAAATTTATTTAGACTAACCAATTAAACACATCAGCTTTGTAATATTTCCATATAACAAGTACATCATTTACCACAAACCTATTTTCCTGTCCCACTGCATGATGACATCGGTAAGAATAGGTAAGAAACTTAAATTAATGAGACTCCATGCACCACAGCTTCTTCAGATATAGTGAAAGGATAAAGTTAAAAGTGTCAGAAAAAAATCCAATATTCTTTTTCTACTACAATAGAGTCTTTAGAGAAATTTATTTTTTATTTTGCCCAAAGCTATATTTTTCCCTGCCTCAGGCAATTTTTAAACTACTGATAACTATTTTTTATTCCTAACGTTCAGGAATTCCTAACGTTGCTAACCCAACATTAGAAACGAAACTGCATTCCTGGCTTTGAAACATTTAGTAATTATTCTTAGGATCATATACTTAAAGTAACTCAAGTATAACTTATTTGGTGATATTCCACATAGTGATCTCAATTCTGACTCTGTCAGCTTAGTACTGATTCTCTCTCATTCCCTGGAAGAGGAAGTGAAAGGCCCCAGGCTATCCAGTATCTAGGTCAGATAAACATATATATATAGTTATAATCTTCTCCCAGTAAGAAAACTGGAACAAGGTAGCCTCACTGCTTAGTGATGTAAATTGCCATTAATCAAGTTAACAACAATAATATCACCTGATTTTTATTACAAAAATTCTAGCTGTGGTTGAACTACAGGTCAAAACCAATGAAAAACATTTGAACGTTTAAAGGTGCCTAACCTTTTACAAAAATGTTTTCAAAGGCATAGATTTTTATGAAGCAAAAGGTATGTTGTTGCAATGGCACATTTTTCTCATTCTTAAAGGTACATGTAACTCAGTCGTGATATGAAGCCAAAAGTCTGTATTAAAATACTTCCTGCACATGTTAATTTAATTCCATCATGTTTGTATTTGTTCAGTCAGAAAGGTGACTCTGACAACTGGATAGACAAGGGGAGGTTTTCTTCTTTCCCTCTAGTTCAGGCTATTCCACCAAAACACAGAACACAAAGAGCATAATTCTTTGCAGATGCATCAGTGTAATATAAGACAGGTCCAAAGAACAGCAAACGCTTTTTCAGCATCACCCAAATGACCTGAATCTTATGCTATCTTTCACAGTGGAATCAGATCATTTTAATGGACAAAGGGTCTTCTGTAGGCACGGGAGCATGTAGTAGACTTCCATTAGAAACCTTTTAAAGCTTAGCTTCCCTTTTATTTTTCATATCTATGTATTGTTGTAAAGCTCAAGTTTAATTCCGGTAGCACACAGTATAATTCATTTTGCTTATGAAGAGATATTTTTAACATGTTTTGCATATTTTAGTTAGCAGGAGAACAAATAAAGTGCAGAATTGTAATATCTGGGGTGCCGTACTTATGAAACTAGGTATTTTTGCAGCATTCTGTTTGGTAATAGAGAATATTAAATTGGCTTGATATACAAGTCAGTGATGTCAAAAGGTATGTATATATTCAAAAACTAATGTCAAAAGGAGGATAGAGGCACATGAAAGAAACATGAGTTGTTAATGCCATTTTGGAAGAGCATATGAAGTGATGTAGACTACCAGAAGAAAAATCAAATTTGTTTTTCAAAGGAATGAAATGATATGTTACAAAAAAACAAGCTATCCATTGCACAGTACAAGATGATCCAGGCATGTAATTTCAGAAAACTCATTATGTTGTTAAAACAAATTCTATTCTCAACCTTATTGCTCCAATTCAAAGGCACTTTGAAACATTACAAAACAGACGACACCTTATTGGTGAAAGAAAAGGAGAAGGATATTTGCACCAAATGTTGCATATCTGAATTTTTTAATTTCTTCCAAATTCACTAAGTCTAGAAATGAAGCTTTGATCCCATTAACTTCAAATGCGGAGTACTAGACCTTTCAGACAAGTTGGTGCAGTCTGTACTAAAACATGACCTCACATCATCATTGCTTGCATGCCCTGCCCCCCCCGCCCCCCCCAAAAAAAAAAAAAAGTAACTTCACTATTGCATTGGACACATATCTAGAGATGGAAGACTACTCACAGCACAGACTAAATAGCAGACATGCTGTGTTGGTAAAAAACTGACATTGCAGATACTGAAAAAGAAACAGTCCTAAATACTTGTTAAACAGTTCAAGTAAACATCTCAGATGGTGCACTCAATGTCTGTAAAACATAAATACAGTAGTAGGCTATTTTTTAATTAGTTGTCAAGTACTTGACTATTGGGTTAACTTCTTTAGCAGAATAGTTTAAATGCAAGACACATAGTTGAATTATGCCCCTCTTGTTAGTCCTAGGAATTCCTCCAGAATTTTTAAAAGAGAATAGTGTGATAAGGGTGGAGTAGGGTAAAGTCTACAAGCAAAATGCTTTTCTTTTGAGATATATAGTCATGTTCTTGTATCAATTTATTAAAAGACAATATCTGCACAAATCTGGGCTAAGCAGAAGTATCATAAGATTAATGAATTATTTGACTAAAAATATTTCAAACCCATCAAGAAGTTCTGCAAAGGAGCTGACATACCAATATGTTGATGGGGAAGAACTAATAATTGTAAAGGGCTAGAGGAGTCAAGAGCCACAGGTTATGGAGTCACTCATCTGATTGAGCTAAATCAAGACAGCCAAAAATTACTGTCATCTGAAATGTAGCATTGAGTCACGAATCACAGTAACTCCAAACTTTTGGAAAATAAAGACCGGATGCATAAGCATACAACTACTTTTCTTCTGGAATAGTACATCCTAAAAGTCAGGACTATTTCCAGAATTGAAGACTTGAAGTAAAGCTCTTTTAACACTTTTTTTTGGCGATTGTACAGCGTTTTAACAGTCATCATCCCTAATTTTTTTTGCTTCAGGCATCTTTTTAATTAGGCTCATTAGTAAATAAGGCAAACAGTCCATGAACTCAAGATTCATGAAGTATTTATAATTGGATTATATAACTTTTATGATTGGATCTTTTCTTTCTAATGCAAATTTCTTTTCCATTTGGGAACTGTCTGGAGCAGCTAATGATTGCCTCAAACTTATTTATTCTTAGATATTATCCACTAAATGCTTTTGGAAAATATTTCCTGAGACACATTTTAAACATTGTATTTCAGACTCAATATAGTAAAGATGAGGAAAAAAATAACCAATCAACCAAAAAAACCAAAGTAGTACAGTAAGCTCAGTAATAAGTTGATTCTGAATAACCCACTTATATGAAATAGGTAAGCCTGGGAAAACAGTTTTGGCTCAGAGACTGTGTTTATCAATTTTCTGAGAGAAAGAGTATTTGTGCAGGAACTAGGACAGCTAATTATCTTACCTAATCTTCCTTTCCTTTTCTTCACCAATTCTTTCACTCACCTTCCATGACAGAACCTTCTTATGTGGTTAACACAAAGGTGAAAATTTGTAGTCCCAGTTTCTCGTTCAATGTTGATCTTGTGGCGTCTCTTGTTTAAACTAAAGAGAAGCAAAGAAGATTCATGTAACTCTCCTATAGTTCATTTGTTTGTAAAAGGCTGTTTTAGGTTTGCATGGCAAGGTTTTGGTAGCAGGGGTGCTACAAGGGTGGCTTCTGGGAGGAGCTACTAGAAGCTTCCCCTGTGTCCAACAGAGCCAACGCCAGCCGGCTCCAAGACAGACCCACTGCTGGCCAAGGCTGAGCCCATCAGCAACAGTGGTAGTGCCTCCAGGATAACATATTTAAGAAGAGGAAAAACAAACTGTGCAACTGTAGCCAAAGAGAGGAGTGATAATATGTGAGAGAAACAACTCTGCAGACACCAAGGTCAGTGAAGAAGGAGGGGGAGGAGGTGCTCCAGGCACCAGAGCAGAGATTCCCCTGCAGCCTGTGGTGAAGACCATGGTGAGGCAGGCTGTCCCCATGCAGCCCGTGGAGGTCCACGGTGGAGCAGATACTCACCTGCAGCCCGTGGAGGACCCCATGCCAGAGCAGGTGGGTGTGCCTGAAGGAGGCTGTGACCCTGTGGGAAGCCCACGCTGGAGCAGGCTCCTGGCGAGACCTGTGACCCTGCGGAGAGAGAGGAGCAGGTTTGCTGGCAGGACTTGTGACCATGTGGGGGTCCCATACTGGAGCAGTCTCTTCCTGAAGGACTGCACCCATGGAAGGGACACACACTGAAGCAGTTCGTGAAGAACCACAGCCTGTGGGAAGGACTCATGTTGGAGAAGTTTGTGGAGGACTGTCTCCTGTGGGAGGCACCCCACGCTGGAGCAGGGGAAGAGTATGAGGAGTCCTCCCCCTGAGGAGAAAGAAGTGGCAGAAACTACGTGTGATGAACTTACCACAACCCCCATGAACTGACCACAACCCCCATTCCCTGTCCCCTGCGCTGCTGGAGGGGACAGGGAATTCTCTACCTCTGCTGGAGGTAGAGAATTCGGGAGTGAAGTTGAGCCAGGAAGAAAGGGGGCAGGGGGTCAAGGTGTTTTTAAGATTTAGTTTTTATTTCTTATTATGCTGCTCTGATATGATTGGCAATAAATTAAACTAATTTCCCCAAGTTGAGCCTGTTTTGCCTGTGATGGTAATTGGTCAATGATCCCTCCCTGTCCTGTCGTGGGTCCCTGTCGACACACGACCCTTTCATTATATTCTCTCTCCCCTGTCCAGCTGAGGAGGGGGAGTGATAGAGCAGCTTGGTGGACACCTGGTGTCCAGCCAGGGTCAACCCACCACAAAGGCTGAAGTATTATCAGCTATGCCAGATACTATCACCAGTAATACATATCTGAGGGGTCTAGTCTTTCCACTAGAATTAACCGGACTACACAGATTTGGCAGACATTCCCAAGCTACTTCCCAAGAGGGTTATACGCAGTTCCTTGACTCCACTTTTCAGAACAAGCTCTGAGGTATGCAGTCAGGCAACTTAGTATATTATTTAAGAAATAGGGGTAACCCAGAAACACTTTCTGATTTGAGTTTTGCTCCCCACATGCTGATCACTTGCTGTTGTAGAATAGAAGACTGGAACAAGATTTCCATGTCTCACTTGCAGGGGATTACTTCTACATAGTATTTAGAAATATTATTCTTTAGATCCTGTAAATATCTCTGAGACCTTAAGACAGCACCAGAGATCTGGACCGATTGACATAAAATGACAAATTTTCTTCATGTCTGACTTCAGGGTTTCAGAAGAGCTCTGGAAGGCTCAGGTAGCAACATGTTAACACTATAAACCATTACAAAAAAATAAGTAAAAACTACATAGACTGATCCACAGAGATGTAACTCAAGTAACACTAATATTTCAAGTATTAAGATACTTGTTCTTAAATAATAACACAAAGGAATCTCTCAGATAATAAATACCTATACCTAGATATTATCCCAATATAGATTTCTTTGATACATGGTAAGACTGAAATTAGACGATTCTACCAAATCTTAATTGGCAGAATTTCACACAAGGATATAATTCTGTAGGAGTGATTTCAGTGCTGTTTTTCAATCATTCTTACTACTGTCCTTCTTATTGGTATCCAGAGATAGAACTGATGGAGGAAAGGGTAACAACCTTATCTTCACAATGTCCAAATGAGTGCAATCTTCAGGTTCTAAGTTACATGTCATTTAAGAAACTTTTTGAAAATGACACAGCAGCTGCAGGTATTTTATGTCTGCAATTCTGTAAAGAAATTGTTTTAAAGGTGATTTTGTAGATCAACATTTGCCATGTATTACAAGGTGGTTTAATAGCTAAAAATTAGATACCTTTTCTTCAAGTAGTATGTTATTGAAATTACTAAGGTTTTTTTTGTTTTTGTTTTTCAAACGATGAAAAAACTGCCCAGGAGAGTAGTGCAAAAGTACCAATACTAAAAGAATTTCTTAAAAAACAGTTTTTATAGTTGGGAAAAACTGAAATGCAGATGTTTATTATGTATGCAAATTGATGTGTGCATATTAGGAATGCCACACACAAACTCTCAGTTAAGTAACAGAAAATTCTGCGTACACTTGTTATCAGATACAGTGGCTTTCTAGTAGAAATAATCATTAGAACTGCTTTAGGTCAGAGCTAGTCCCCAGAGAACCACAAAAATTACGTAAGCATCTGCTAAGTTGTTTTAGCATAATAGTAGCATATACATTAAAGAATTTTGCTGCATATGGTTAATTGATGTCACTGATTATTCACAAATATTTGTCTCCCATTAGCTCCAGGAACGATATTTTAAATTGCATGCAACTTCCTCCTTTTTTCAAAGTTAAATATTTCTACTAGGCCGAATCAACCTTTTCCATTTTATTATTTCACTTCTTCAGTGCAAAGCATTAAAGACATTTTAACCGATCACTTTAAAGTACTCTACCTTTCGTTCTTTCCCACAGTACATCTATTTTGTGTGCTGAATGAGGCAGGGGTTTGCTAAGGAGTGAAGTATGGAATGCAACTAAAGCATGCATAAGGGGGCACAATAAATTAACATTAATTTATATCTGGAATTTCTCAATTTTGACCCTGAATATTGTGTGTAACTTGAGGATGGAAGGAGGAAAGATGAAAGTAAAAACTGTAATAAGCATCTCATCAAGAACAGTAGATTTTGAAGCATATAATGTCAAAAACATTTACTAGCTAAGCTTCTTGACCATCCATGGTAGCAAGAAGAAAGGAATGAAAGAGTCATTTTAGCAGTCTAGCCTTGTGTTAATGAACCGGAAGTAGAGCATTCCCTCTCTCTTTTCCGGCATTTGAAGTTCAACGATCTTCTGCCTGTTGCCACTACATGACATGCTCATATTTGGTACCTTTCTAAATTTTTTGGGGAGCAACAAGTGTGGGTAACAACTGTGATGCTAAAAAGGAAGAGCAAGTTTTCAAAGCCTGTCCCCAAAAAATCCAAATACAATTTCTGCAGACCAAAGGGGAGGAATGAAGGGAAAGAAGGCAACAGAAACATGAGTCAGTGGTGAAGCCACTGTAGACTACGACATCAAGCAGCCTCAGCAGATGGTCAGTTACCCAGCAAGGAAATATTTTTCAATACCTCTCAAGTCTATTCTCACCTTCATTTAGTACTTCAACTGATAGCCACTGGTAAATAGCAACCTGGATTTCTAAAAGTTAACCCATAAAGAACAAGTACAATGGACATTAAAGAAATGGAAAAATGAAACAAAATTGTGCATGGACAGCTCTCTCAAAATAATCACTCACAAACCAAAAAGGATTTTAAAAGAATGCAGACAAAATTACATGTTAATCCAGCTCACCATACACTGAATAACAAGTGGAATTTTTTTGTAACATTATGATCAGGTATTCTTTATTCCAAAATTATAACAGTGGCCCGTTTTTTTTTATCACGTAGTCCAATGTAAATCACGTCAGGCATTTATGACTACACAGAAAATAAAACTAGTCACCCAGACTGGCCGCCTGGAAAAAACTAACAAAACCCCCACTTATTTGACTCCCGGCTTATTCAGAGGTCAGATTATGCTTGTTGATCCATTCAAAATGCATAGCAAAGAGATCCCAATTTTAACAAACATATAATATTGCCCTAGCTCACCAACATAATTTTAATACTAGTTAATAATTTATTTGTAAATACTAATTCCAGGAAATCCCTTAACCCCAAAATTATCAGTGATTTAGATAACTTATGAGGTTTATTTATTCAGAGAACTCTGAATGATAAGAGAATAGATCAAAGCATTTAATTAATCAGGTTGCTTGACAAACTACTTTTGACAGCCCCATTTATAGTATGTTCATCTTCAGCTACTGGGTTTGTATGAACATGTAAAATTGGAAAAGTATTGGGCTAAAGGAATAACAACAAAAAATATGGGATTTCATCCTCCCCTCCACCCCATTTAGTCACAGTTTAACAGAAGCTCCTGGCAGTTAAAATGTAGACTTTCAATACCAGAATTTTCATCTTTAAATACAGGACTTGGCAAGAACATTGTGCACAGTTATTCTTGTTACAGAAACTACAATAAAATATATACATTAAAAAAATATTTTTGCCCTCAATATCTTATTCAAATCCTTGAAAGATTTCATTTTACAGTTTAGCTTAGAAAATATGGTTTCCTGTACCTCTTCCTACACCTGTATTACATGTATGTGAAATTTCTGGAAAATTAATGCATCAGGCTGTAATTAAGTATTATCCTGTAGTCTACAGAAGCAACAAGGAAGACTGTGGGGAAAAAAAAAGATTTCATTAGGAATTGTATCAAAAAATCTTATATTCTCAATAGTGATAAGAAACCAAATGTCAAAGAGAAAATAGGAAAAAAAAAAAGAAAAAAATACTCAAAGAATAGTTATCTGGTTGTTTAAGCCTCTGGAAACATGCCTTAAAATTTGCTCTTTCATGCATGTTAAAAAACAGTGAATAAAGAGAATATTTGTTGCTCACTTGGAAAAAGATTATCCCAGTCACTCAAGGTAAAAGCAAAAAGAAAATTACAGACTTCAAACAGCAATGCCTTATATAAACACAAAAATAAGTCTACCAATGTCCGAGAAAAGTATACTTCCTTTTGTTTGAAGGGTTACAGAAGGAAATTCCAAGCACTTTGAGTTTTTTGTTTGTTTTTCATGTTGTGACTTTTTTTTAGGCCAAAATATTTGGATTTTTACAAATACTGAAACTTTCAAAGTGTTGTTTTTAATATTACAAATCAGAAATATGAACAAATCAGTGTGCAAATATCTACAGACTTGAGGTTTAAAATTAATGAATATCTATTTTGAGTCCACTGTCCCTCTCCATTTGTCTATCTTATGATCTGTCTAAATATATGACTTAAGCTAATTATAAGTAACTAGTAGAAAATATTGTAGATATTTATTTCATGTGATACTACAATCTCAGATGGAGTTATTTTTGCTTCACTATTAGTCATAGCTAGATAACACAAGCAGTTTAAGCATTGTATGCTCAAACTTTCAAAAAGTTATTTGAAAATCAAAGTTTTAAAATAGGTTGTATCAGTCTAATATAATCTATTCTCATTTTGACAAACATTTCTCAAAACATTTTCTGTTTGCATTTTACGGCAGTTTTTGTAATTTTGCAGAACAACAAAGAAAGTAGCTGGAACCTTATAAAACAAAGTAATTTGAAAATATAGAGAATTTTAGCATAGATTCCCTCTTCATTTTTGTATTATCTGTACTATCAACAATCACTGAATTTGATATAGAAGCGTATTATACTTTTCTTTACATAAGAATTCTGTTCTTTATCTTACTTCTTCCTCCTTTCTAGCTGAAGTCCACTCTCAGGGTTTTGATTTATAGCTTCGATTGCAAAGGGGTCAAAGATATCAGGAGATCTACTTCATGTTCATTTTATTCTTATGTTCATGCATTAAGTGAAATAATGCAAGGTTGTATAGATGCCTTTACAGTATAGGATCAGGAGAGACTAGACCAATATATTTTAACTGAAATTTATTCTCTTTCCAAAGTCCAACTAAATTCAGAACCAAGTTGTTTAATCATACACATATTACACTGAACAGTCACGCTAAAACAGAGATACTAAAAAAAAATTAAAATAATATCTGCATTTGTTTATACAGAACGTCCTGAAAACAGAGACAACTGAAAGCGCATCTGCTAAGAACAGTCAAAAAAATGTTATTCACCAGAGTTTGACTGCCTCTTATTCTGACCCTGTGAAGTTTCTTCCAGATTTTTTTCCCAATACCAATTCAAAAGTGGAAAGGAATTTGCTGAATAAAAATGCTTTGGCATTTAGATGGTTATCTGCATATAAATTAATATGTTAATTACACTCTCATGAGCTGCATGTAATGAGATTTGCAGAGAACACTTAATGTTAGGCTTGAGTAGTGAATGTGTCCAGTTACATAAATTCTTTTTTGAATTGGTTATTTACATAAACTTGCAAATAATTAAAAAGTTCAATTTATTTTATGCTAATTTATTTTTTAAAAGAGACTGTTTCTTGAAGATATTACAACCTAGGGAGTAGCAATTACCAGGTCTGATAATACAGATTAAGAGCAAAACCAGATAACAAGAGAGTCACCAATGCACCTTCACTATTAAGAGCATTCCTACTTGATCTGATCTGCTAGGTTGCTGCTACTTTGTTATGTTCAGATATACAAGCTAACTCTATACATTTGGGTCAAGATTTTACAAAAATGGTTAAATAAAAACTCCTGAAGGAAACTATTTTCTGAGGATAAATCTTCTGCACTTCTGAAAAAACTTGTCCTTTTAAAATCAGGGAAAAAAAAAAAATATAAAACTCTGGAAAATCCTAAGCATTATATACAGCATATATGCTATACTTTTATTCATGTGACATTCACATTCTACGCTATGGCACTCTACAGGAACTAGCAATATAAATTCAGGCTAGTACAATTAAATGCCTAACAGAGTTGGCCTTTAAAAACAAGCCAAAAGCACTTTACAGAAATACTAATAAACCTTAGTGTAACAGTGTAACTCAGGGTAAGGACAGACTAATGGATAAAGTCAATTTATTAAAGGCACAGAACTCCTTCCACCAATCAATATGCTATCAATCTAAAACAGTCTATAAATTTGAGTGTTTGGTTCCAAGTTTCCTCAAAAAACATGTCTAAGAACTGCAATAATATACAGAAATTTTCCCTTCTGATTCACTGCATAAAGTATATACAACAACTAGCTAAGCAAATGCTTTCAGGAATCTTTGTAGCATATTTTAGTACATCGGCAACTCATCTTTCTAAAACTTGCAGCAGTACTGAAATTTCTGCGTTAAGAACAAGATTCAATGCTGATATAAAATGCTGAAGTCCACAAAATGTCTACAGTTAAAGCAATTTTCACCCAATGAAAATCTGTTCCCAATGATAATTTCAAGAAATCTCTCTCTTTAATCCATTTGAAAAGAATAAACATGTGATCTTTGCTTTGCAGACTGTATTAGGAAGAATTACAGAGTTTGAGTCATAAAATCTACAAAACATTTGTTCTGTCAAAGCTGATGGAGCTATAACACTTTAGAGTAGCTGTGGATATTCTTTAACTGTAACATGTTTTATCTGAAAAAGTCACAAAAGACAACAGTATGTTAATTACTCATTTCTATCTATGCAGTATATGAAAGTGTCTAACACTTACTACTATTAACATTGCAACTTTATCCTGATAAATACAGTATTAAAGTTATTGCAATATTGATCAGTTAAGTACTCAATAAGTATCATTAATTTTCTTTTCACAGTAATAAGGAAAGCTGAACTTTTGACATCCTTGTATGGGGGGAAAGCCAGCTTCTTGGATTACCCAAGGATATTTCAGATATGTGTTTGAGTTGCTACAGCTTTGAACAAGATCATAAGGCAAGTGTTAAAAAGAAACTTTTATTCAAAAAACAAAAGTGAAAGTCCCAAATTTTTCCTCAGAAACAGTTCCTCCTCCCAAATCTGAAAGTACAGCACATCACTTTAATGACTAACAATATAACATAAAGGTGATTGAATGAATAATGAAATGTGTACACAACGCCGATCTAATAAGCACTGCATCTTCAAAGGTTCAGGTACAACATATGTTAATTAGAAATTCCTTTGATGAGCTGGAATACACAAAACTCTCCACAAATGCTCATTTCAAAGCAAAAGAATTTTAGCAGTTCTAAATACATAAAATCACCAAACTATTAGCAACTGAAATCACTTGAAAGTAAATGTGAAACTGTTTCTCTTACAAAAATGAAATAGAAGTTAGTGTCTCCTTGGACACTGTTTCTTTACTGTGCATAGGGAAAAGGTTATGAGAGTTTATAAAATAATATTTTTACAGTTTCATTGGGAATTCTTCAGTGAAAATGTTTTTATCTTTTTTGTCCCAGTTGCTTGGAAAAGGACAATGCATCAGCAGAGTGGGATTTCGTCCATGAGACAAGTCCAATCTACCCCACAGTAGAAGGCTTCTCAGTTACACCAGTGAGCTTTGGTTTAAGAAACAAACACCAAGAATAAAATAAATTAATAGGAAGTCTCCAAGCTCTCCAGCAGAGCCAGCATTCCACTCACTTGGTATCATGTAATGCTGACTAACACTGCCTGTATTTCCTCTTCCCCACCTAGTGCCTTGAAGCACTCACCAATAGGCTTTCATTCTTCCCCCACCCTCCAAATGTTGTCCTGAACAAATTCATTAGCGACATAATTCTAAAACCAGGCAAGACTAATTGTTCTTGTTCTCATTTTGTTCTCTCTGTACCCTGCAGTAATGGTGTACTTACAATGTACAAATAAATGATAACATAAGCTCTCTGGTCTTGAACAACTTTTTTAGCAACGGCATGTTTAAATTTTAGAATGAGATATGGAATATCACGCTATTACCTACAGACACACACACAAAATATGCCAGCAGCATGCCTGCATGCTTCCATTTTCCCCCCAATTGCTTAGCGAATGTGCTAGTCTATCTCTTCCTTCAGCACATATGCTGCATTATGATTTTACAAGTTCTCCAACTGTTTTTAATCAAGGACACACTTACTTTTCTACTCACACAGCTGCCCTGATCATAAAGATGGAATACAGCTACATTTATCTTAATAATTTGTTTAGTATTCACTACAAGCTGCAGATGATTAAGAATTCATGTAGTATTCACATGAGTATCACAGGTACTTCCACATGAGTTCCACTGTAATCCAGCATATTTAAAATCCAGTTGGCACCATGAGCTAAAGTATATAGCTAATAATATTTGAGAAAGCAAAGAGCTCCTTTTGCTAAAAGCCCTATTTCGAGACAATACAGTAAATTGTCACATGACATGAAAAATGGGATACCATACAAATAAGCATACCACATAAATATTCTGGTCAGGAAGCATTAGAATGAAAGACATGTGTACTTTCCATTTTTCTTCCATGCCTGTACTCAGAATTCATTCACATGATGAAGAGGGGGTGGGTGGAGGACCCATCTGAAACTATTTTGATCACTTATAACATCTGAACAGAAGACTTGTTTGTTGTCTCCTTCCATATATTAAGGGATGAAAAGGTTATAAAAATACAAGTCAATCTAAGTTTCATTAAAATATTTTGAAGACTATTAATAATAAGCCTTAATCCCTTTCAGACTTCACAACTGTGTTTAAATCACTGCAAAAGATCAAAGATATTCAGTCCACATACATATCTGCAGTATCAATTATTCTAAATGTAGTGTAAGTTCTAACAGATATTACCCTTAACGAGAGGCTGCTCTGTTTGTAGAGACCACTTACAGTGACAGTTACAGTACGAACAATTTATTACCATTTGGTTTTGAAACTAAAGCTATTTCTATGTTCAGTGAATATTAATACAAGTTAGACACCCGGGGCTAGTCCCATCTCAAATTCACTGTGGCTCTGGGGACATAAAAATTTCATAGGTTTCATGATATGTATATATGTCCCCAAAGAGTTCTTTTTACTGGGATGAAGTACTTGAACTGCTGCCATATAATATCATTCTGGACAGCATAATACTAACTCTAAATGGTAAATTTATTCTGTACATCTTTTTTCACCTGGCGGGGGAAATCACCTGACAAATTCTGGGGATTTTTCTTGTACAGTCATCACAAGTGCTTTCAGTTTTAACCATCCACTTTAAGAAAATAAAACCCGTAGACAAGCCATTAAAGTATTATTTTATACAAGCGTAACTTCATACACCAACAAAATCCTGTCCAGAGTAAGTTCTTTTATTAGTATATTGTTCCTTAGGAGTTTATTTCCTTTGAAATAATATTTGTATTGTCTTATGTATCAGTCATGCAACTGGTATTCATGACTAGGATAACCTCTTTGTCTATGTATGGTTCAGGTATCTAGTTCAACCACAGGACATATTTTCATTCCAGCTGAAGAAATATGCACAATGCAAGGATGATCAGGTACCATTAAACAGATTAAGACACTTGGTGGTGAGATTAGATATTTTAACATACTTGCTTGCTCTCAAATTCTATGAATGTATCCCCAAATGGTAATCAATATACTTACAAAATCAGATTTAATATCTTTTCTGTTATATTTGTACAGTGAGTTTAAACAGAGCTTATTTAGCTACTTGGGCACTCTACTATTTAAAGCCAGCTAATTTATATTCAGGTATATTTTCTTACACTAATGTGAGAATATTAGGTTTATAATGCCCTATTACACAGAAAGATTCCGATGCCACATGGATTTGTGTACTGAACTGTAACGTTAATAGGGCTACTTCATTTATATAACTACAAATACTAAAAAAGAGTACTAAAAGACATATATGTTTTATAACGTAACATACAAATACATTCTGAAAAATACTGCAAGTGCAGGAGCAAAATTAAATATATTTCTTCCATCACCAACACATAAAAATTCTAGCTGTCTTGCAATCCAGCAATTCCCCAAGCAATCCTCAGAAGTCAGAAAGAAATTTGCTAATTACAGACTAACAGTAAACAAAAAGCACATTAGTATTGAGGAAAATGCCAGGCCAGTAGCTGTATTTCAGCAGTGAAAAGTAGTTTTTGGTTGTATTTTATAAACGACTAATTGATTACAGCATTGGAACACAAAGAATGTACTAACTTTTGAAATACATTATAGAACGTAAAGTATTAATGAAAATCTATAATTAACATTTTATCAAATTACACATGCCATGAGAATGCCACTTCAGAAATGTTATTTTCTCTTACCTGCTACCTGCAATCATGGAGTAGCACTGCAGTAATATCCTGACAGCTATTGTCTAAAGGATATGCCGAAGTTAAGCAGCTGACGTAAATTCCACGCACTCCCAATACAAAATCCACTGAGGAAGAAAAATGCTTCTGGTGCCTCTGTCGTGAACCTATCAAGCTGATTTGACATTCCTAAAACATAATTTCTAACTTTTTATTTCCATATATTTTCCCCTGACTTAGTGGGTGCCTAGCGCTTTCAAGGATTCTGAGAACCACTGCTTGAATTACCCTTTGTTCTTCTAGTAGCAACCTCTAATGCTTATACCTAAAGACATACAGAGGTAAAGGGTACACCTACTTTCCACCTGGAGCTAGCAGGCACCACAGGTGATGGCACTTTAGTTACATTCACTGTGTTATTGACCAGAGAGGAACTTGCACAACAGCTCCCTAGCAGTATCTGTGAGATAGGACACATTGCACCTCACACTTCTGCAGACCCCATGTTTACAGGAGCCCTCCATCTTCTACTGAGGTGTTCTGGTCCCATCAGAAATCCAGGTGATCACTACTTCTTCTATTGACAATGCCACACCTAGAGATAGATAAATTATTTTTGCGATGTATATAATTTTAGTTTTCTCTAGAAAGGGCTAGGATGTAGATTCACAGCACCCTGACAGCTCCATGCAAGTTCTCAAGGAAAATTCTTAGTGCCCAGTAACTGCAGTTGGATCATTCTATCTAGTGTCTGCCAGGACGATCCAAACAGGGAGTCTGCATAAGAGGTAATGCTTAGATCAATTTTGTATCAAGTCTCATTCAGTGAATTAACAAGGCAAACTGTCCAAAGTTGGGGAGTTTTACTTCAGTTAATTCACTGCCCACCAACACAAACCTCTGATCGCTGATCCAGGTATTGAGGAAAAACAGAACATGATTAGACAAACCCTTATCCTCCCACCTGCCCATTCTCAAATTACCTCATTTTCGCTGCCTGTCCACTGAAAATTCCTCTGATGAGGGGACAGATGGTGTAGCAGTTAGGGCAGGTACCTAAAGGTTTCTGCTGCTCTGTTACTCACTGGCCCGCTCTGGTGTGCAATCAGCAGTGGGCCACAGCTTCCTCACAAGTGTCCCCGCTCCAGCATGGCAGCATTTCCCTCAGGAATGTCCCTGCTCTGGCATGGCAACAGCTGTGGCAGCACTTCCCTCAAGAGTGTCCTCACTCTGATGTAGCAGCAGTCTTGGCGGCACTTCCCCCAAGAGTGTCCCTGCTCTGGTGTGGCAGCAGTTTGGGCAGCACTTCCCTCAGGAGAGTTCCCGCTCTGGCAGCACTTCTCTCAGGAGTGTTCCGCTCAGGCATGGTAGCAGTTTTGGCAGCACTTCCCTCAGGAGAATTCCCGCTCTGGCAGCACTTCCCTCAGGAGAGTTCGCGCTCTGGCAGCACTTCTCTCAGGAGTGTTCCGCTCAGGCATGGTAGCAGTTTTGGCAGCACTTCCCTCAGGAGAGTTCCCGCTCTGGCAGCACTTCTCTCAGGAGTGTTCCGCTCAGGCATGGTAGCAGTTTTGGCAGCACTTCCCTCAGGAGAGTTCCCGCTCTGGCAGCACTTCTCTCAGGAGTGTTCCCACTCAGGCATGGTAGCAGTTTTGGCAGCACTTCCCTCAGGAGAGTTCCCGCTCTGGCAGCACTTCCCTCAGGAGAGTTCCCGCTCTGGCAGCACTTCCCTCAGGAGAGTTCCCGCTCTGGCAGCACTTCCCTCAGGAGAGTTCCCGCTCTGGCAGCACTTCCCTCAGGAGAGTTCCTGCTCTGGCATGGTAGTAGTTTCGGCAGCACTTCCCTCAGGAGAGTTCCCACTCTGGCAGCACTTCTCTCAGGAGTGTTCCCACTCAGGCATGGTAGCAGTTTTGGCAGCACTTCCCTCAGGAGAGTTCCCGCTCTGGCAGCACTTCTCTCAGGAGTGTTCCCGCTCAGGCATGGTAGCAGTTTTGGCAGCACTTCCCTCAGGAGAGTTCCCGCTCTGGCAGCACTTCCCTCAGGAGAGTTCCCGCTCTGGCAGCACTTCCCTCAGGAGTGTTCCGCTCAGGCATGGTAGCAGTTTTGGCAGCACTTCCCTCAGGAGAGTTCCCGCTCTGGCAGCGCTTCCCTCAGGAGAGTTCCCGCTCTGGCAGCACTTCTCTCAGGAGTGTTCCTGCTCTGGCATGGTAGCAGTTTCAGCAGCACTTCCCTCAGGAGAGTTCCCGCTCTGGTGTGGCAGCAGTTTTGGCGGTGCTTCCCTCAGGAGTATCCCCATTCTGGCGTGGTAGCAGTTTTGGTGGCACTTCCCTCAGAAGGGAACCATTCCTTCTGTACCTAACTTAACAGCTGCAGTCTCCTTTAACACAGGGCACCATATACTTCTCTGGTGAGTAATTTTGGCACATGCTGGGTTTTTTTTCTCCTGGTTCTCCCTGCCACAGGGCCAGCTGGAAGCTGTAACTGGTATGTAGCAGTTCATGCCCACCCCATCACCAGCCACCTGTGGCAGCCTGGCCAGACACACCTGAGACCAAATCCGTGAGGAGAACAGTCTAACCAGGCCCTTCCCACTGAGTCTAAATCATTGCTTCCTAATTTGCAGGAAAGTACAACACCAAAAAAAAAAAAAAAAAAAAAAAAAAAACCCAGTAAAATTTCAAGACAGTTTTTGTCTCTACAGACTCCTTTTTAAAGTGCCTGAAAAAATTATCCATGCTACGGGAACAGGCTGATCACTCAGGAAAATGAAAAGGTCACACTGATTCTGAAAACTTACCCTCTGAGCCAAACTATTTTAGATCAGTGGAAGACTTACACCCCATATATTCCAAGTAGTCTGTATTTATAGCAAATAGTGTTTTATTTTGAATAATTGCTTGTTCTTGGCTAAGATAATTGTGGTTCAGCACTAGCAGCCTATAAAGTCATAATCCTTTATCACTTCGGTGTCCTCATACTCTCTTGTAATTCATCTTGTCATGTAATAGGCCTACACACCATTAAATGATTTGTTTCTTCAATTGTTTATACCTCAGTAGAGCACAATGAACACCTGTATTTGAAAACTAGAATAGTTTCAAGGACCTGACTCAGAAAAGCACTGAGGTGTATGAGGCTAGACCCTCAACTGTATAAAATGAACCTGGATTAAGCAATTTCTCTAAGAATCTAGTCCCTATTTTGCAGTGTCAGAGAAAAAAATCTTAAATAGAATTATTTATACTTTATCTATTATTTATACTTCCTAGCTTAAATTAGCATTTTTATAACCCTGTACTTCTTCCTCCAGGATTAGACTTCGTAACAGTTACAATGATGAAAATCATGACTTTCAGAAAAGGCAAGTCAAATAATTAAGATGTCTGAGGAGGGAGAAAGTTTTTTAGAATGACTTTTTTTTCCCCTCTCCCTCAAAGTGTACCTCACGATTTCTAACAAACAGAAGAAATGTCACTACACTGCAAAGCTCAGATCATCTACAATTTAATTATTGATTGGGTCAAAGGAAGCTTCTAGATACAATATGTACCAGCATAAAAAACCCACTCAATTCATATGACATAAATCAGATTGGGATTGAAGTGGTTTATTAATTTATTAATGATATGTCATTAACTGGTAAACAGTGAGCTGATCACTGAAGATCACAATTTCATCAATAAAGCAGATAAAACACTAAAACACTGCAAAAATGATAATAAAGTTATACAAATTTCTAAACATCCTCTTACAAGTAATGATAAAAAGTTCTAGTTACACACACACATACTCACAGCTGTAAGACCCCTCCACTTCTGGGGGTGCAGGTTCCCATATTTACATATATTGCCTGTGGGTGCCCCAGAAGTCACATGCCGGGGTGACTTCTGCCAGTGTCAAAATGGATTTAAACTGCTGCTCTCCTATCCTCTTCACACTGCAAGGTTCCTCACGATTGTTGCATACTTTCCATGCGCCTTTCATATTCCTTTTCAAGGTACTTCTCCATTGCTTCAAAAGTCTTTCTGTTCCCTGGTTGCTCTTCAATCTGGATGATGGTCGTCATCATCTTCAGCAGAATCACTGTTTGGGCAAATCCTCTCAGGCAGTTTTGGCTGTTCCAGTCACACACAGTTACTCTCACTTCACTTCTTGTCAGCTGTTGTTATCCAGGCCATTGTGCAGCCCTCCTCCCCTGCCCTCAACAGTGCATATCAGTATTTAGATCAAAGATGGAATGAGCACAGTAGGAAAGGAAAAACTATTTGGAAAAGAAAGTGAAATAGGGAAGGCAAGTGAGTAGACCAAAACCACAAAAACAGATATGAATATAAGGCTCACCTGCATTGAATCATTTAGACCTAAAATTCATAGTATCTTCTAATAATTAAACATATCAAATATAAATTATTATTAAATCCTTAGTGATTCAGATTATAAAAATACATCACTAAAAGTAAAAGCACTTTGTAAATAAAACAAATATGCTTTTTATCAAGAATAACACTAAGTATGAAGACAGTATGTCAAAGCTGCATTCATTTCACTTTCTTCTTTTCAACACCTTTGTGTTTTGCTGAATGTATAACTATTCCACTCCAGTGGGCTTCTTAATGAAAGTCAAATTCATCAGTCCTGGCACCATGTCATCTGTATTATTAGAGGAATGCTTTTTCAGTAACAAAAAGTTTTCTCACTAGATATAAGTGGGCAGGATTTAAGTGTATACAATATTAAGTATAGAATATATAAGAATATACAACACAGTAATTTGTATGATGGATATTGACTCTGATAACTTGGCCTTTAAGGACAGAGTTGGACTGAAAGATCTTTTTGTTCCTTCAGTCAGTGTATTTTGATTGGATTTTTTAAAAAAAGCTAGCTGAGCCCAGGAAGAACCTCTATTAGTCATCCATTTGTGTATATCACATATTAATCACTAGAAGACAAAACAGAGGGAAAGAAAATTGTAAGCACTTAGTCGAACAATTACTAAAGTTATTTTTGAGCCAGTTTTTGCAACTGTGTAATTAAGGTTTACAAAATATAGAATACTGTACCTCTGACTCACCTCTTCTTGTTAAAAAATGCAGAGGGAAAATAAGATTTATTGTACATAGGTTGTCTCCAAATGTACTAATCAGAACCCATGTTTGCCATTTAGAAGAAAATGTGATGGGAACAATCTTAGTGACTTCTAACTCCTGCTTGACTACAGACGAAATTTTCTATCTAAACATTTTAAAATATGGAGCTAGCTGGAATGTAACAAAGTTTATTGTTGATATTGCTTATGCAGAAAAGGTCTGACATAAAGCAAAATAAGTAAGTCAGTTTTAAGCAGTGTAAAAACCACACAATTAAGCACCTTATTTTACTGGTGCCATAACAACGACACTGTTACCGATGTAATTAACAGCTATGGGTCTAACAAAACTCATTAAGTCAGCTGAAAGATTTCCGTAGCTTTTCAAAATAGCCTGTTCCAAATTTATCCAAATTACTCTTGTACATCAACACAGAAAATATTTTCTTTAGCATCATCAGTTATTTTTACTTTGCTTTCTAAAATCAGAACATCATGACAAAAGAAACATAATTGGTGCACTTACTCAAATATGCAGTATTTTTAGAATTAGTCTTTAATCATTCATGGCTTATCAAGGGAAGATAAAATAGTTGATAAGCAAGCATTTTCATAATTGTCACTGAATATTGGGCATTTGTTATTCCATATGCTGACAATGTTGTCAGGGAAAACTTGGTAAGAATGTCTATGATGTGCTTTTGTTCCAATATTCAATCATAATCAACAATTCTTGAAGTAGTAATAGTTCAAAATGGCCCCAAGGCCCCATAAAATAAGAACTGCTGAGCTCTGTGACCTTGATCTTTAGAAAAGGTAAAAAGTTTTAAGACTGGGTCTGAATAGTAATGTTGAGAAGATGCCATTTAACAGCTTTAGAATTTTCAAATATAATGTGTAATAATTTTGATAAAAGTGTGTAACAGATTCTTAACTTTATTGCAGAACTTGGTGTTCCTAATTAGATGTAATTGGATCTAGATTTCAGTACACAGCCACTAAAGAAACAAGATAAATGCTGCAGGAAATGTGGTATGACCTTTTCATTATTGCTTTGTCAGGACATCTGTCAAGAGACTTTTCCTCTGTTCTAAAGCAGTCAGACATTGCAGTCAGACATTGTAGTAAGGTATAGCTTGGTTTTGGTAGGAAGCCAGACTATGTTATCCAGTAAGATTCATACTGTACTATAGGCAACACGATATCAAGATACAACGTACATAATAAAACCAAATTTGTCTTTTGAAGTAGTAAAGGCCAACAATTTACTGCACTTTAGAAAGGAAGATATGAAAGGACAGAAAAAAATTGCTTTTTCCACATCCCTGCTAATATTATCTGTGATTATACTTTAGAATTTTTATTACGCAAATTTATTTCTGAAATGTTTTTAGTAAGCAATTTTGTAACATCAGCAATGAAAGGCAAATGAGAAATGGCAGCTCAAGATTTGCAGAAGAAAGAATAGACATAGGCAGACAGTTTTCTCACAAAAGGAAAAAATTGGTCAGATTTATCAAATTCTGGAGAGTGTAACAGTTATGACAGTTTTTAGGAAGCTGCTAAAACCATTCTGCCTTCTCAGGTTAAAATGAATTGTTTCAGGGACAAAAGCAGTGTGCCAGCCCCCCAAAAACTAATAACCTTTTTCAAATGCTTGTTCTATGGTAGAGAAAAAAGTGACAAACAGACTATGTTCCAACATACCTGCATACATTTTCCAGTCTCTCCATAATACTTCTAAGGGAACTGTAAAAAGTAAGAAAAGTACAAGATACATGTCAGAGGTATTGACAGTCTTCTCTATTGGGAATGTTTTAGAGGCTTGCTAATCAAAAACATCATGGGTATAGAACAAGCTAAAACTTAACAGTAATTACCTGCTGCAACAACACACTTTTGGACAAATATTTACTACTCATGAGTAGTCATGCCTTTATTCTAAGGAATATGCAATCAAAAATATTTAGAATGTTCTTAAACTTTTTACTGGAAATTAAATGTGTTTACATTACAGCTGTCTTTCTCTTTTCTCCTGGTGTTTCACTTAACCTGTTACATCTCTCATTTAATTAAGCCTCCAATCTTGTAACTGATTATACGCAGAAAGACTGCTGAACCCCAAGTATGTCCCTTGGAGTCTTTCTACCTCTTACTGTACAACTGAGGCAAGAGACTACATTTGTTGGAAAATAAATTATCTGATGCAAGTTTCTGGATTTCTTTTTTTAAGTGAAATAAATAATTTCTTTTATAACTTCCTACTTTAGTGAATACCTTCAATTTTCAGAACACATATGTGGCAGGACATATTTAGCAGAAGGCAGCCAGTTATTGAAACACTATGGCTTCAGCCCCACATCATGAATGCTACAGGACCCCAGAGACAAAAAGCTATATAAATAAGCATAAGTATTATTATAAAGCACAATTCCAGGAATTGTCAGTCTTGTTTATTAGTATACCCAGGAAGAAAGCAGGAAGACTGCTTCCCAGAGTGATATTAAGTACCACTGAAGAAAGACGCTATGATTTAGCAAATACTTCCTTTCTTGTTTAATTCCATATAATGTTTCTAATGCTTTCTGATTCTTCAGTCAGCCCATTCCCATCGTCCCCCCAGCCCCTTACAAAGAAACACCCTAGGAGCCATGCTTAGTTACAGCCCAGGGGTCTGATTTATTGTCATTTTCTGGAATGGAGTCATGCTTTGACACATCCAGTTACTATTATTTCCTTAAACTTTTCACACAGTGAATAAAGCTGAACTTTGAGGTGAACACCCACAAGGCTACTGCAGCTGTCTCTGCTGTAAAAAGTTTAGTAGTGACACATGATTTTGCGAGCTTGACATCTTACAGATAGTTTACAAATGAAATTACTCTCAGTCAGGAGAGTACAGATTCTTACCTCAGCAATTAAACTATGCTTAGTTGCAAACTTAAACCTTGTAATTTCTCACCTCAGCTTGACTAAATTAAATGGAGTTAGAAGCATGAAAATTTGCAACAATCATGAGGGATCTTAGAGTGAGAAAAGGATAACAGAGCAGCCATTTAAACCTGGTTTGGCACTGGCAGAAGTCACCCCACTGACACCACAACCTCTGACTAGGCTAGGCAGAACATTCTCCCCCTCAAATGCCATAAGCAGCCTACATCCAGCTAGAGGAGTGGCAATGCAAGGTACAGCACCAAGGACCCAAACTTGGGTGTGCGTATGTGACCATGGTGCCTTTCTCACCAGCATGTGGATTAGTAGGTTTTAGGGAGCAGCAGGGTACACATAAAGCTGGGGCACCCACAGGTCTAACAGGAGATGTATGTAAATACCTGCACCCCCCAGAAGCAGAGCGGGGTGCTTGCAACTCACATGTCCTGCAAGAGGGGGAGTACGCACATAGTGGTCAGTGTGTGACTAGAACATTTGAGGAGTAGTTACAAAACATTTAGAAAATTGTAGGTCTTCATTGACATTTTGTGCGCTACTATAGCTATCCTGAATGACTGGCTCACTGATAGACAGTTAATAAACATTAAGCTGCTCCAGTCCTTACTTGTTCCAAACCACAAGTTGAGCAGTTTTCCCTGCAACAGCCTCTCTCTCATTTTTATTATAAACAAAGCTTTGTTCTGTGCACATGCCCAGAGTATCCGTATGACACAGCAGAGTAGAAAGATACCTATACTACCTCTCCTTACTACAGGTATTTATCCTGGCTTGAAAACTGTGCTAGTAGAACTTAGAGCTCTGTACTTGTCTCTAAACATATCAGCATACTCACAGCTATCTGTTGCTGAAGTTAAATAAGAAAAGGAATGAGCGTATAGAGGAGCCCTTCCAAGTTTTTTTCAAGTGCTCCTTAGAGCAATTAAGCTCTAAGCAAAGCAGGTTCTGACAGGACTTGTAGCCAGGGTAAACAAATTACTACCTTCAGAAGACAAAATAGAGACCTGAGATCACCTACAAAGAGAAAATGAGAGGGATTTATTTCAGTAAAATTTATTTAATCTACCAAAAGACCTTTACACTGATTTAAACTGCTAGTATGTGAAGCTAACTGAATTCACAAAAGGTGGCACTTAAAAAAAATAATCTAACAATAACCTGACAAAATCAGGGTAGAATAACTACTGGCACTACAGCTGTGGTGTATTGTTCACCACTTGTATTGTTTCAGTGAAGACTTTGCGTTTAACTAAAAGTAATTCTCTAACCAAACAAGTAGTAATGGATTCAAGTTGAAATCTTCTTGATGTAAATAATATAGGTCAGTCATAATGATCCTTTAGATCTTTGAATATAGCCACCTGCTTAATACTTTATCTTACTCCTACCATGGCTAATGTTCCTCTCTTTGCTATGCAGAAGAGGTTTTTTCCTCAAGCTTAATTATATTTTAACTAAAAGCTTATAAATATGCAGTGTTTATAATCACATTTCCATGAAATGTTGGAAATAGGATGAAATCAGTTCAAGAGGAATGAAATAATGATAAAATGTAATTCAAATAAATCAATCAATTCTGTTTAATATTTATTGTAATTTAATGTAGGAGTCATAACTTTGAATTTGCAAAATATGCTATAACTTGTGTTATATCAGTTAATACTACTGTGTATTAAGTCTGCATGTGATTTGTTAGCCTTTTTCCCGAAGTTATTAGTGTTCCACTAAGTCTGGACTGCTTTTGATTACTTTCTATAGAGGAATAAGTAGATTATGTCAGCCAATGGCTACAAATTTCATCTGCAAGAACCATGTACAGAAAACCCCCCACATTTAAATTTAAGGGGGCTCCATCTATGAAACAAACTTGCAATAGTGAGTAGCTGCACAGTCTTTGACAGTTGTCTTTTACATTATGCTAGAACTTTCTCAATGACACCCCTATCACTAACATTGTCATACTGTAAACACCACTCTCTTGGCACAGTATCTGAATATATACAATAAACTACTTGAGACAAAAAAAAAATACCTCAAGCAAAACATTTCCTTTAGGACATGAGTCTCTTAAGGCCCCTAAAGACTTTGATATTACTTTTAATTAGATGTCGCTTAACAAGTTCCCTGAAGTTTGGATTTTGATGATGGCCAACTAATACTTTGGCCAGTGACCTTCTCACTAGAAAGTAGTGAAATAAGTAATTATCATATTTGCAGATACGTAAAGATTGAGACAGAAATTAATGTAATGGAGCAATCATGATGGAAAACCAATCTTTATTATTTGGAAAACCAGGCACAAGCAAAAAACATTAGTCTTTCTTAATGGCTAAATATACAGTCTTATAGATAATAATAAAAATAGTTTATGTTCTTTAGGGGTAGGAAACTACTGGGAAGAAGTAACACCAAAAAGAGCCCTGGGAATCATGAGCCTAAGTTCACAACATGACAATGCACTAGGTGCTAAGTGTAAGCTTTTGCTGTATATTTAAGAGATAAAACAGCTATCTTGTGTCTTTATTTACCATCATGTAATTGTTATTGGAATACTGTCCAATGTCCACAGTGATGAAAATGTTGCAGAAATTGGAAGCATTCAACTGCAAATGTCACTGAAGGTTTGGAAAACCTGTAAGACTGAAGCATTTTGGTCTATTTTACTTGAGAAAAGATGAAAGACTAACATGATAATAATGTATAAATAACAATATGGAGAATAAAAAGGTGAAGGAATTAAACTTCAAAAAGTTCTTACATTATTTAAAGTTAACATCTAAACATTTTGTTTTTCCTCTTTTTTATAGGGCAAGAGGGAAGGATGGATTAATGCTAGTACTGCAGTTCATACATTGACTCCTTGCTATAACTCCTCTGATACTGTAAGTAATAATACACATATTACTGCAGTTTGTCTTTATGATGGAGATTTAAATTACTCTCCCACAGCAAGTGCATGCAAAAACAGTGCATTCTTTTAATAATATGCTTATTCCTATAAATGAAACTGAACTTAATCATATTCAATATAACACTTGTTACATACAGATGAGTTCTTCATTTATATATAAATACATATATTATATATTACTGCCTGCTTTCAAGGATGAATAGGTTTCATAGACTTAGTGAAATAAATCTAATTGATCTACATGGAAAAAATTATAATGTAAAATATGTTTGGAAAATAACTGTAAAATTGCATTTAAAAACCTCAAAAGATTTAAGGTTTGTTCCTTATTATTAAAAATATCCCTTGGATCCTTGTTTCAATACCTTATAGGAATAAAATCAACATTAAACCTTCTAATTTTCAGAGATATAGAAAACTAGAGAAAAGAAGTGCAGACATTATAAAATCTATGAAGATTAGATATAGGACGCTATTCTCCAAAATATTCTCCAGAACAATGATCTAAAAGTTTTTGTTGACAGAGATTTAACTGTCTTCGTGACTCCATAGTCTGATTGTTGACCTGGATTTCATAAGAGTTTAAGTTAGTATGTGAAGGATGAGGCAAAGCATGGAAGAAAACTAGGCTCAGAGCCATAGCAACAGTTCTACAAAAAAGAAAAACAAACCAGAAGAAATAAAATTAAATGGAAATTAGGATTATTGCAGCCATGTAACATGAAAGAAAGTAACAAATGCTCTATGTTCTTTATGTAGTGAAACAGACATATGCAGGAGGACTTCATAAAACAAAAGGATTTGTTTTAATATAATTTCAGATGATCTTTAAGTATGGACCTCTGAAAAAACCTTACTTCTAGCATAATATCCTGAGTTATCCATTCATAATTGTGATTCTACAGCACACATGTGGGAAAACAACCATCTTTGAAGTATGGTCTAAAACAACTTAGAATAGTGAACGCTAAAAACATGTCTAAAAATTATTGATCAGTTTGAGTCCATCATAATCATCATCATTGAAACTGTTGTGAAGAAAGTAGTTTCATCAGTGAGTAGACTCATGGAAAAGCATAAGTACCAATAAACAACCTGAGTTTTAAATACCTGTTGTGTTATTTAGGAAACCTTTTTGTAAAATGAAAAAAAAACCCCAAAACCAAAAAATCCCAACTACAACAGAATTTTACCGTAAATATCATAGAACTGTTTAAATTGCTTTTTTTTCAAGCCGACAAGGAACTGTGAAGAGATTGTGATACTCTTTGTTGGTTTTTAAGCATAGTCTCTACAATTGAGAGGTACACCAAAAAATAAAAAAAATGGTTCCTAATTTGGTTTAACAGGAATTTAGCCTATATAAGAAAGAAGCATCATGAAAATAACATCACTGCAGCTTACCTGAGAACTATATATTACAGCACTTGCTTCTGACAAAGCATCAACTTGGCCAGATTCCCTTATTACAAAATATCAAAGCAGAGCTGTTGGAAGAAAGTTCAGTTTAGGACCACTTCAAAATAATTACTTAGATAACTATTATTAAATATGTTTAACTATCCTGAAAACAAGAAGCAATCAAAAACAAGGAAGAAAACAGTGGACCAATATTCCTCCTGCAGCTAATTGAAATCTTACATTTTCCTCTCACTGACTAAGACTTATGGAGATAAGAGCTGATATTTTTTGATGCTTTTGTTAAATTAACACTGATGAAACTTCTCTCTACTTTCAGTTGTTAGCCTCAGGGTACAGGTACCAGGAAATGTCTAAGAGCACTGAGGAACCTCTTATTATTGATGGTTGTACGAATTTTTGACCCTGACAGCACCTTGTCTCCTTTCCCTTTTTGTTGTGACAGATAAGCCTAAAAAATTTCAGAGTTTGAAACCAAAGATAAGCAGTGAGCAGCAAAATGTTTGATGTTTATTCAAGGCTTATCTGAATTGCCCATACTTCCTGAGATCAGTCAGTCTCATAAGATCTACAGTTTTTCCAAATTCCAGACAGTTCAGAAATACCAGGAAAATTGTTTTTAATCTTTGTATATTGACAATTCTACCTCTGCAGACTCCAGCTAAGACCTGCAAATACAAAGCTGTGCACAAGCAAAAAAAAAAAGTGACTTAACTAAGTCTGTACCTTAAACCATTATTTGATTTTTGAGGACTATTATCACTTTTATTTTGGGGGCCCTCAACTGTCATCCTATCTTCAATCACAGGTCTGCCATATGACTTGCTAGAAGTTAAATGCTGTTAGTCACATCACCTGCTTCGGCATCTCCTCACAGCTTATTTTTCTATACTTTAAATGATTTCTTTACTGTAGCAGAAAATTATGCACTTCAAAAATATTTAAGGTGTGAAGTGGAAAAAAAAAGACACACAAAAAAAGAAGTTGCTCTTAAAACAATACTCAGGAAGAAAAAACCAAAATCATTGTAGGTCTCCTCAGAATAATTCCAGTTTTATAATTTCTGCTACAGGAAAAGCAGTTTCAAAACAGGAAACTGATCCTGTTATAACAGATTTATATTGAAACGTTTCATTAAAATCCATACCATTATAGCATCAATTTCTAAAATAATCTAGTTGCTACTCTAATTTAAATTGAAATTAAGACACTGTTTCTCCTCAACTCTCCATTTGTGAAGATAGGTTACTCTCTGAAGAACTGGATATTAAGCGTGCATGACCATCAACACCATTATATCCCATTTTGAGAAGACAGGCTTACAGTTACATGACTGTGGCTGTATTTAGCAAAATCTTTAACTGCAAAGAACTGAAACACAGCTCTACCCTCTTCAGCCAATTTGTTAGAAGAATGTGAAATAACTGTAAGGTCAAGACTTGTAACA
The DNA here is from genome assembly GCF_030936135.1 of Gavia stellata. NCBI lineage: Eukaryota > Metazoa > Chordata > Aves > Gaviiformes > Gaviidae > Gavia > Gavia stellata. Next base: position 10,248,243 of record NC_082603.1, on the reverse strand, counting down.
CAACTTTTTTTGAGAATGATTAAACCACCTTTTCAGTCCTAGAAAACCTAGCAGATTGACAGATGATCAAAATAAAAATGACTGTGAACTATATTAATTGGATGCATTACATTTATTATGAGCAGCTAAATCACGTTTGACTAAACAAAACAAGGATTGAACATTTCTTCCTCTAGTCTACCTTATGAGGATCTAGGTTTATTCACCATAGCAATCTCACCTGAGATTCCTACCTCCAACTCTGTAGGGGTTTGGTCTCTAACATTGTTTAAAGTAGCTTTTCCTCTTCTATATGTATAAATCATACCTGTTTTTAGTACTGCTTTTCCTATTGCTATTAGCATAAAAATATTTTATCATTAAAATATTATGAAAATGCAGTCACTCTAAGTTAGTAGGAAGTACTTTCTGTTTCAAAAACCAGGAAGGTTTTTTGTTTGTTGTTTACCAACTTGTGTTTCAATATTCTGGAAGAAAAAATAATACTTGCATGACCCCTGCATGGGGGGTGTGTCTGTGTGTGTCAATATGACTACACAATCCATGTGCTAGATAAAAGCAAAGCACAGCCAGACATATATATCTCTCTCTCTGTATATATCATACTTGTGTAGAAAGACAGTTTAGCAATCTGAGCACCACCGCATTTTCTACCATGCACTTGAGTAGAAGCAGAATGAAATCCCTAATGTACAACTTTGACCACTGTAGGTAACCACCCTCATTCCAGCCTAGCATCTCCTGGGAGAAAATGATTGTTCTATAACAAAACCAGAGAAATCCATGCTTACTAACTTGCATGAGACATCTTGAAATCTGAATTGAGAAAGCAGAGGAAATTGGTTTGCCTGTGACATTTGTACTGCACTTGCAACACTTTTCAGCATCTAGTACACATGCTGAACATCCAAGAGTCATATTTAGATGTTTTTCAAGGTACATGATTATTTCTTTCTCTTTAAACAGAACTTTCCCTCATCACTTGGAAATTGTCCTAGCACATTCTGTTACTGTACATTTCACAAGGATTTAAAGGGATTCTAAGGTATAGTATGTATTGCCCTCTTTGAAAAGTCAAGCACTTTGTATCTTCTAAGCACAGACTAAAATCCTCTGAATTCAGGAAAATATCCAAGGCCCAACCCTCAATTGTACTAACAACATTTTTGCATTGATCATTGCACTGGTATCTAAGAATGTCCTGGAATTCAGAAGTATAGAAGCCAGTGCATAGAACTGTCTCACAGACAATTGTTCTGTTCTCAAAGAACACATCTCCCTTCTTCGTTTCTACTGATTCTCCCACCCTCGATTTTACCAAGATCAAGAAACTGCGTCTAAAATTTTTAGATTTTATACTTTCATGGTTTATTTACCATGAATACATAGTCAGCAATAAATAATCAATTCCAACTGTCCCGCCACCTGTGCCTTTATTTTTAACATTTGAGGTACTTTATAATTACTGAGACCTGGATTACCCGATGAATTAAAACAAAATATATCCATTTGACAATGTCTATGTTCTTCGATGATTTAAGCTTTTTTTCCTTCCAGACTATAATGGACTCCAAATTCTGAAACTGCAAGCAGAAGGTCCCCATGTCTGAGAGTATTCCAGTTTCTGCCAAACCATATGGCACATCTTTACTTAAATGTTAATGATTTTCATGTTCAGCATGAACTCTTTGAAGTAATGTTGCATTTGTCTTTGATATAAAGTAGCTTGATATAAAATAGCTTAATTAAAAGTTAATTTAATAAGTTTTCAGTGTGCTGTAACTATAATTCTTCAGCACCAAACTTTCCAATCAGGACATATTTTTAATTGGTAGAAGTGTTACAGTGGTTTTAGGAAATCTTTTTCAATTAATTTGGAATTGTTGTTCCTGTTAGTAGAATCAATGCCTCTTGCTATTTATCTTCAAGGGAATGTTTTGTTTCTAAGCAAATTAAATCCTAATGGATGAAAAGTTGTATTTTAGCAGGCTCTCCAAATGTTTTCTGTTTGAAATAATTGCAAATGCACTGGTTACTTTTACAGCATATAACATGACTTCAACTTCTGTGCAAAGATCCATGAAAGACATCTTGGATATACAATTTCCCAGGGGAAACAAATCCATTGTTTGAATAGAAATTACATCAAGACTTTCATGCAAAAGCTAATATGCTACAGTTTTAATGTTAGTCTGACAGTACCTTACTGTTCTTGCTATGTATTTTTTTTACCATCAAAGCTGGACTTGACTGAAAGTAGGTGACACTTCCAATGTTCTAAATAGACTACCAGCAGGCAGTCATGTCAAGAAGACCTTTTGACAAACCTCCTTGAGGTACAAGTAACGTAAGTTAGCACTACATCCTAGGAATAATATCATACTTACAGTCAATTAGCACTTGTGGCAATGAAGCATAAGACTTGGTGTTTCTGGCAGCAACATTATCCACAAAAAACCATGCAATCTGCTTCTAGAACTGACTGTAGAACACACTCTTTGCCAGTGACCTAAATGCAGGACTGTTCCAAGTGACTATTTGCTTGGTTTTGTTTAAGAAGTGCAGCTGTCCTGCAAACTAAAAACCCACAGGTTTGAAATCCCATCCCACTGGATCCAAATTTCACTTAGTTTCTTGACCTACATGAAAATGCTGTGCGTTTTTTTGATATTAGACTAGATGTTTATGAATTGACTTTCCACTGAAGTGCATCTACCCTGTTCAAGCAGGGCAACGTATTTGTTCAGTGTCATCTAGCAACTTCCTTATCCCTGGTCAAAAAATATTTATTAATAACACAATAAAAAAATATGCTCCTCTAATACAAGGTCATTTCTTCTCTATACCACAGCACTTTTTTCCTTTGGGAGTCAAGCCATTCCTTCATTCCCCCAAACTACATTTCATTCCTGTTGGTGTGAAGAAGTTAGGTATGCCTTCTTTCTCCCAAACCAGAAACATCAAGATAAGAGCAGGTTCATGTAACAAAAACAAGTATAGCTTTTACAGGTATACATTCAGTCTGTAGAGTCTCCACTGACACCCAACAACGGAAACTCATCAGTCACCTGTCCAATCCTTTCTCAAACTTTCCCCATCTGATTCCCCATCCCCAACCTTTTCCTAATTTTACGAGTTTCCTTCTCATATTCTCTTAGGCCATCACTTATCTAACAGATCAGGATGTTCTGATCATCTAAAACCACAGAGTACTCACTAAGTTTCTCCTCCCTGGAGTTGAAGTATGCGTGGAACGACACTACTACAGATTCACACCAGACCTTTTTATTTAAGCAAACTTTAACATTACGGATGTGAACATTGCATTAAAACTAGAAAAGACTCATGCTTCACTTTCCTTAAGTAACTTTAAAGGAATAATACAAGCTAAAGTAACTAATTGCACATGCAGACTTGAAATCTTCCTGCTCTCCAACTTATAATTCAATTTTCTATATACTGGCAATCAACCAAGCTTGCATAGGCCTACTTCATCCAGTAAGCACTGTCTAGCATGAACTTCAATAAAACAGAATTGTTCTACCTCTTCATTCTAGAAACTCTTTAAACCATCACTATTTGTAACCTAGGTTTCCCGTCAATTTTGTTAAACAACTAATATGATTTGGGGGCACTTGGGAGTGGAAAATGTATGCTCCAATACAAATTATAGAAATAACTGCATCCTCACACAAGCATTTGCAACAGGCTGAAATCTAAAGGTAGAAACTCAAGTAAGTCCTCCAGGTGGTACAAGCCAGAAAATCTGCATAACACGTATCTGTGCATTACATGCAGGAATGTCTTTAGTGGCTTCCTCGAACCCATGTTTGGGCAAGACTACTTGGATGACAATGTGAATATGCTGAAGAACAGACCAGCATTAGGGCTATTTACTAAAATTCCAAGTAAGACTTCAAAACATTTAGTGGTATCTAGATGTGAAGCTAGATTAAAAAGACATCTAAATATAATCTTAGGGGTTTAAAGCCACATTAATAGTCAGATTTGGTCTTCCATGTTGTTGATAAATGGCTTTTGTCTCCAGTTAAAAAAAAAAAAAAAAAAGGGTGAGAAAGAGGAAAAAAGTGAATTTGACTACTTGCATTGTGATAGAAAGTTCACTTTCTTATCTAACCATTCCTAGACGAGGCTTTGGCCCTTAAAATGCAGAAAATGGTACTAAAAGGCAGAAGAGAAAAAGAGAAGCTTTCAGAATTTAAAAGTAAGCTGCCTCAAAAGAGCAAAAGAATAGTCATTTTATTCTTCTGTGTGCCAATAACTTCAGCAAAAAAGGCCATTTCAGTATTACTGGGATAAATGTAGGTCAGACCTCTTTTGCTGTGAGCTCAGGAATGATGGAGAAAAACATGTTGTTCTCAATTTTAAACTAGCCAAGGAGACAATTTGCTGTTGGGGCTGAAGTGGTAACTTAAAAACCTTTCTGCTCTTGGACTCACTAGATCTGGTCACCAAAAGCTTTCTGTTAAGCTGGAATAAGTAATTTTGTTGGAAATAAAATTTCTTAGTTAGTACATTTTTATACTTGAGATCCAGATTCAAAGTCCTGTGCTGAACCAACTAGAGCACAAACCTGAATCAGTGATGTCCTTATGGTCTAGACAGAATTCTTAATTTTCCTGTGTGCCTTAAGCCCAAGACCACCATCAAAGGCTCATTTTTGTTCTAATAAAAATAAATATCAGATCACTGAAGTTTTCCTTGAAAGGAAGACTTATTTTCTAGTCACCCTTAATCCTGAACTAGTGATTTTTCACTGAAAAAATTTCTGCAATCATGTTTTCAGTAAGGACATGAATGGAACTGTCATCCAAGCTGATCAGACAAAAGCAAGTTCTAATCCCCAAATAGTAGTCACATTAGCACAGCACCATGCCTTCCAAAATCAGCTCAAGTCTGTATCTACCCATAAGTGATGCTCTAAAATATATTAAAAAAAATTCTGAAAAAAACATAGCCATCCAGCCTAGAAACATTTATTCTAGAATGAAATAGGCTAGAAGAAAATTAAAGCTCAGCTTTTGGAGCACAGTGTTATGGAAAGGCACAGAATTCACTATGTACTCTACAGCCAAGAAATACTGAAGTCACACATGTAGCCAATTATTTTTGATCTAACTCAATGCAAAGTATTTACTGCATTTCCTTATTCAGTTCCAGAGAAGACAAAATTATCTCATAGTGAGAGTGAGTTAAGGGAATTAGGTACTTATTTAATTTCTTTACTTGGAAGAAAATTTAATGGATTAACGTTCCTATTTGACTAGACATGCAAAATCCTAGTTGTACTTTGCGTGTGGTGTTGTGGTCTAAGTAACACTACCCGCACCTTCTAGCCCATGTACATATAGTGAGCTAGCTGGTAGAAATAACCTCAGAAGAAAAGGAATATAAAAACAAGATATTGTCTTACATTTTTCTGAGCAACAGGTGGGTGTGTTCTTGATTGTATTCTGCAAGGAAGACTATTTTATACCAGTACACTAATTAATGCAGAAAGTTTGGAAAAAAATTTGTTAATTAAATTGTAGGCTCAAAGTACAACATTAAGGCATCAAGTTTTTACTCACTGTTTAGCATTTAGACAGTATTTTTGTCTTCCCCACCAGGTTCTTTTGTTATGTTAGTTTCTAACTATCACCATCTATATTAATTTATAAACATATTTACAGAAAATAACAGAGAGAAAATTTCTGTGCTCTAGTCACACTGATAAAGGAAACCCATTTGTGTTAGTATACATGAAAAGAACTATCAGTTTTTAGTAATGATCAGAGTGAGCTGCTTCTAGATTGAAGAAAGAACATAAATCAGGTGTTTACAGCCCATTTAGAAGGCAGGATATGATCCAAAACATAATGGTCAGGTGGCTAACCTGAGCACACTCCACATACAACTACTTAGAGCAAACTGAGCTCTGAGGAATATTGTGTTTTTCCTTTTTTTTTTTCCTTAGTTAAACAAGGGAATGAAAAGTTCTGTGTAATTAATGCATGCTCCCTAACCAGTGTTCCAGAGTTACTTTTTAAAAAGCAGGATCTGCTTACATTCTTTCCATATGTTACCAGGACACTATGTTATGCTGTTTTCAAAACTTATGTCTGCATTGCAAAAATTTCATGTTCCTTTTAGCCAGTGGACCAGTTAAGGAAATAACATATCTGATCCACACAGATCTAAATATATAACTGCAACACTCTTTTCCCCTCTTAAGTGGGAAAGTAAAAATGACCCTTTAGAAGAGATCTTCAGGCATAATAGTAGAAATCTGAGAAAATACATCACTTAAGGTGTACTTTATAAGAAAGGTATCTTCTTTCTCTCACATTTCATGGTGAGATGACAGTGATCCTGTAAGGTATTCCAGCTGACACTGTCAAGCATAAAGCATTAGCTGTGTAATGATTATTTACAATGACCTGCCATGATATGTCAGTATCTCCTTCAAGAAAAGGTGAAACGAGCTGGTGGAATACGAAACACTACACAATGATCAATGAAGAAAACTCATAAGATCAGTCACTTGTCAGATATTATTCATTCCTTAGAACCAAAGAAAGGATGACCATAATAATTAATTAATAATTTATCTAAAGATAAAATATTTGGAACAATAATCAAACAAAAATGAGTAGCTATTCTGAGCTAATTAATGTCCCCATTTAAGTACTGATTGATAGTCTTGCACTACAGGACATTCTGTAACAGATAATCCACAGAGTGCAGTTAAGCAAGCATTACATTGCCTCCCATTTAAAAGCTGTGCTGCTTTTCTCATTTGAAGATTTTTATATGCATGCAGCAGATGGATTGTCTGATAGTAGCTTATGGATAGCTGTAGTGTTTCTACTCATAGCAAAGCCAGTAACAAAGTTATTTTCAAAGCCTTTTCAGTAGAAGTATGATATAGGTTCAAGATTTCTAACACAAAGCATAAATTTAAAATCATATTTGTCTTTCAAGGAAGAAGTGGTACTTTTTCCCTCTATTTAGTTTTTCAAGCTCAGCATATTTCAGTAAAATCAATATCCAAGGGAAATTTGATCTTAATATTGTATCGCAGCTGTTAATTCTTGATGTTTCTTCCTCATAAAAATTAATATATTGTACTATTTGGAAGAAATATTATCTATACTTAAACCACTAAATCCCGAACCAGAAAGCAACATCCTGCAATCAACTTCAAAATACCTAAGTGCAATCCATGAAAGTTACTCCTGCGGTGAATTTCACATAGTGATCCAGAACATAGTGGATTGGAATATAATGAGAGCTATAAGGCAAAATATAAGAATTGTATTTTGTTAGTAGCATGTTAGCAATAATTACTAGATAATGTTATTATTTCTGTTGTTATTTTACTGGGAAATCATTGCATCATTCATGTACATCACTCAGTTTGGATGCGTGCCTCTTCCCACTTTGTTTTCTTTCCTCTCCTTCACATCAAAGTAGATTCAGTACAGCAGTGTCCAGAAGCACACAAGCAACTTAGGTATATGTTACTCATTTCAACTTACAACTTGTATTTCACTGCTTTGCTAAATGCAAATAGCAAGGAGGTGAGGAAATCATTAACAACATCTTATTCTGAATTTTGGATGGTAATTGAGCATATATAGACAGCCAATTCATTACTCATTTTCTTAGGAATTAAATAATTCATTATTTGAATTAAGCCATTTGAAATCACTTCACTGGTTATTTCATGAAATATAATATTTAACCACTCTCCATTCAGCTAGGATAGCCACCTTTCATTAAAAAGGAAGGAAACACATCCTACTTCAAATTATGCGACAAGACTCAGTTCCTACATCAGGCATTAGGACTGATGCTACGTTTGGGAATGCTGTATGTCAGTCATGTCAGGTCAGGTGACAAATTCCTGCCTTCTGTATATAGTTCAGAATGACTCAGGGCTGTAACATGAGAAGACAACCAGATAGTTCTTCTAGTTATCTGTATGAGTGGTAGAGAGACACCAGAAATACCTACATGTGGTCAAGAGCTGAGGCTGAGAACTGTTTACATAACACTTTTTTCCTTTACCTACCCAGGCCTTCTGAGAGCAGTATATTTGTTAATGTCACATGTTACACATACGGCTTTTGGATTTTGGACCCAATGTGACAAGTTTAGAGGGTACCAATTCTGACAAGATGGAATGTCATGTCCTCAGTGTGTCATTGTAAGAGTAAGGCCTTGCTATAGGTAGTCATTTAATAGGAAAGAACCATTGACTTTCAAGGCCACAGTTTTTCTCAAAACATTATCATTGAAGTTGTGAAATAATTCCTGCATAGTTAGATCCCTAAGTTTTTTCCATGAATACAGGTTTTAGAATCATGAGCTAATAGCAATTACAGATGGAAAAGACTTGAATAATCATGCTTATATACAGAAATAAGGATATACAATCTTATAAAGTTCATATTCTGAACTATGCGTTCAATTTACTAATAGTACTTTTCCTGGTAAGATGCTAGTTTTTTCAAACATCATCTCAGATACAATTGTATTCATTTCATGGCAAGAATACCAAAAATGAAGTCTCAGGAAGTAGTATGCAAGGATAGCTTACTGTATAGTAGTGTGGTGCATAATTAGTGTCACCTGTTTAACAGTTTCCTGTTTGTAATCTGTACTTACCTATAAATGTAAACAGATGGAAAGTCAATGCATCTTAATGGACACGTTGACTCATTTATGGCCTAGCTGGATTTGCAAGCTGTCTGTGGTTTTTATTTCCTTCTGTTTATGTTTGGAAGGCTAACTCAATCAGCACACTGAGGGAAGTATTGATCTCTTGGGGAGATTACCTTTCAGTGGGCTGAATAACTTTAGAAGAAAAAAAAACCCTAGCAGTAAGTCTTAACGTCTTTTTTAGAGTCTCTCAAGCCTGATCATCCTGTAATGCAGGTACACAAGAAATTTCTATTTAAACTGCAACGCTGGGTTTATTTAATCATATTTTTTTAATTCCAATTTACTGATTTTTTTTTTTTAAAAGGTGTTAAAAACAAAAAGGAGGAGTGGGGGTGGTGTAATACTGGATACTGTTTGTATCTTATTTTTTCCGAGTATACCTACAGTTAAGAAAAATGTGGACACAGTTGATCATTAAAGATTAATACTACAGAAGATTGCAGTATCAGATAGAACTGCATTATTTATAGAAAAATATATTAATTTTCAAACTTTGTTCTGACCACTACTGCACTTATGGATTTGGAAATCTAAATCAGACTCCAGTTCCAAATTCAAATGGACTCCAATTAAGGAGCTGGCTCCTGCATTGTGGTTTACCATCAGGGTTGCAATCCAAAAGATATATAGCAATGATATAATAAATCAGATAAACAGAAAACTGGAACATGTAGCAATGATAGATATCAATAAGGCAATATAAAAAAAAAACTGTAGTATTTTTTTTTCGGTTACACAGTATCTACCACAGTGGCTTTGGCTGCTAGATGCTGCTTAATACAAATGGTAACAATAAGAAAGTGAATTAGCTGTATTAAGACTATAGTTGGATTTCACATTACTGATCTTTCCTTTGCAGAGAGGCTCATTTTGCACAATCCCAGCATTTGTTATTGTGCAGTTATCTCAGATACTTTAAAAACAAAAAAACGCCTAAAAATACATGCGATTATTCCTGGCAGCAGACATAGAATCCAATTTAACTTTTCAAAGGCAAAGCTTTATAGATTTCTAGCATCCTATTGCTCAGAAACTTAGATCTCAGGCTGATGTCAACATAACCTTTTATAAATTAAACCTCTTCCTTATAGTCTTATAATTTAATGGTAAAGAGCGCTTCCCTCGAATACTACAAAGTGACAGCCAACACTATTCTTTTCTCTAACTCTAGGGAGTCATTCAGCTTAACAAAAAAATCCCTCAACTCTACATTAGTTTCCTATGGAGATTTCAATAATAGGTTGTCAACATTTTCAGTTTCAGCAATTACCCAAGAGATGGTTTCTTAATGAATTAACCAGGCTGCTAATTTACTGGAATTGTCTCATTGTCCATATGTTTAGTACTTCCTGCAAATGAAGAAATTTTTCTTGTTATTTTTTTTTTCTTTTCTCTATATGACAAGTGTTAATCAAGTTGCACTGAGATTTAATTTTATTTAACTTTATTTGTGCTTGAGGAGATCTTGTTTTACTGAACTAATTTTCAATATGAAATTGCCTTTTTTAGGACATCATTATTTGTATGTGAAAACTCCAAGATCTATTCCAGAAAAATGAAGCACAATATGTTCCCTTTATTACCATTTATATGACTCATATAATACAGTTAAATTAAGTTTTCATTCAACTCAGTTATATTTGCCTGACTATGTCACCGTGGTATAAGGCAGTATCTTTATACAAGAGCATTAAGTGACCTTTAAACTCGTAGGCTAAAATTAAAACATGAGCCTCTTGCATCAAGAGTATCAGGTTCTTGCATGAAGAGTAACAAGTTCATCCCCTTTCTGGGATAGCTGCCCCTTTTAAGACATATCTACTACTTCAGCCACAATGTATAGATCACATGCTGGTATCACCTGTGATTGACCTACGTTATTCAGGAGATCAGAATGGAAGAGAATAACCTATCCTGACTGATGTTTTTATTGGGGAACACTTTCAGAGTATATTTTAAAGAACTGAGTGGATTCCTAAAACTAAGTAGGTACTTCACAAAAAAAGGTGTGCTCGGATATTCAGGAATATTTGGGAAATATTTTGTTCTGTGAACTGAAAACATCAGAATTTCCAAAATTATAACCTAACTCATAAAATAGGGATGTTATTAATAAACATACCCATTCAGATTTATCCTAACATACACTGAAAAAAGCACAATCATAAAGTGACTAAGAAAATAAAAATATCAAGATCCCAGACATTGTTCTTTGTTAAAGCTGTGACTGATCAACTTCAGAACAGACCCATATTTAGGGCACAATACTGAACTCAGGTTCAGTTCTCTCTTTATCATACCTTGCTTGGCTTCCTTTAATCACTGGGCTAAGGAGGCACACTGGGTTGTGCCAAAATGCTCTTCAGGATTTAAGAAAATTTGTGTTTGAGGATTTGGCCAGAGAAGTTCAAGTCCCATTTAATCACCAAATGTTGCGTATTAGACAGTGAATGACACAGCTACAGAATTCCCCAGCTCACTTCATTTGTACTTAATAGCTATGTGACGTTGACCAAATGACTTTCAGTTTGTTTACTCTTACCCTTTTCCTATTTTAGGCTACAAGGATAGTGGCTGTTATTTGTTGTGTATTCCTAGCCCAAAAAACTTCACATCTTGTTTGCTGTTCATGTTTGCTATTTTACAATTGTTATGCATTTGCAGTTTGTATCTAGCACAATGAAATGCAAAACACAATGAAAATAGTAACTTGAATTCAAATAATTGTAAATGGCATCCAAATTAACATGTTTTAAATACTGTAATACATACACACTCAAGAAGCAAGTCTGATGCACCAATATATGTCATTCACCACATCTTGTCAAACAGGAGAATTTGAAAGTGGTAGAAGAGTGCTTCTACTGCAACAGGATTAAAATTAATGCATATCTGCAAAGAACTTCTGGGACTTCTGTCAAAAAATGGCAGATATTACAGAAAAATGTAAGTGTCCTAGGTTTTGGGAAGATTCTCTACTACAGCTGTTATAGTAAGTGATAGATGGCAGTGCTATCTGAGAGTTTCCCTCCAATCTTAAAGTAGGTTTTACTCAGACACTACTGCTACAAAGCTGTCAGACTGTCGGCATTGACATGGATCTCAAAATTTTGTAAGATCAGATGATAACTTAAATTAAACATGCGATTCCTTCATTTAATTAACTGCTTCTGTTGCTGGATCAGTCCAAACCCTCTTACCTATATTAAAGAGATGAGCACATAGTGCAGTTATTTTTCCTTGAGAAGTAAAACTTTTCTAGTAGAAAAGTTGAAAAAAAATCCAGATAAGGTGACTGCTTTTTACTACCCAGAACATAATTTTTCTCGTTCCTTGCCCATTACCCAAAGTTGTCTACTAGATATACTCTTTATCTTGCTTTTAATTAAAAACAGTGTAATCTATACCAGAACTGTGTTTTAATGTGGCTACACAAAGTAATGGACTTTATACAGTTATTACCATGGGAAGATTTTTTTTTTTAAATATTTAAGAGCTAAATAATTAAAAAGGGAATAGGAATCATGTGTTACTACTGTATATTTCCTTCATAAACACCAGTAGAGATTGTTGTTATAGCAATAATATTCCCAGTAAATAAAATGAAAATATTGTTAGTAAAGTGAAAATAGTGACAAATGAGATGAAAAATAAAAGGGGGGCAAAGATAACGGAATAATCTGATGGAACAGAGATATCTAAAAACCTCTAAACTGGGAAACAAATTGTCTTCAGATCTGTGTGTCCTCTATTTTTGGTCAAGCATTGGAACAGGCTGCCAAGGGAGGTGGTGGAGTCACCCTCACTGGAGGTGTCCAAGGAACACGTGGACATAGCATTGTGGGACATGGTTTAGTGGGCATGGTGGTGTTGGGTTGATGGTTGGACTTGATGATCTTACAGGTCTTTTCCAACCTTAGTGATTCTGTGATTCTATTTGAGTTGAATACCTGTATGTGTGTATATATATGTACACACATGCACATGTGTATATGTACGTTTTGTACATATGTACATAGGAAAACATTGTGCAAGTTCAAGGTCCCTGAAAAGAGCTTACAGTGTTTGTGTAAGTTTTGATAAGTCTGCTAAGTGCCTCCATTTGAAAATTCCATCACACAGAGCTACTTAAGATAAATTTCATATAATTTCTTACGATGACATTTAAGTGTCTCTTTGGAAAAAAAAAATTCACCTTGTCAAAATGACAGTTTGATTATGCATAAACACATTTACTCTTTCACAACAATGTCATATTGGCTGACACTGCCATTAAAATAATTGTTATTCTCAACAATCCATAGTCAGCTTCAGCTATGAAAAACCCAGAATTTGTACTCCACTATTTATTCTGAATAATAGTATTAATTTAAAAAAACAAAAGCAAAAGTAAGATTTTTAGGCAGCCAGTTATAAGGAAATAGTAGATTTTCTGGCTAATAGGATTGCGAACTTGTTAATAAAAAAATATTTTTCCTGCACTTGCACATGAGTTCTTAAAGTACAAGAAAATTTTTTTATTATTATATCGGGACCAAACAAACACGGCATACATGTGTCTTAACTTTGTATGATCTAGTGGCAGGGCATCTTCCACTTCCTGAAGGTTTGGCTATCTGGCATCTTGTACTACATACCTTGTTGATCCTAACCCATGGACCACTTTCAGGCTTAAACTCAAGAGTTGCCTTGTCACTGGAGACTTGTCTTGTGATTCCTGAAATCTTGGCTGTACCTGGCTACCCACACCAGGTCAGCTCTCTGCCTTGCTCAGGTACTGTGGGACTTCCTCCTTGTCAGTGGGGGCACTGCTCTGCCTGGCTCCCTGTGATCTCAGTTCCTGAATCACTTTCCCTTGAGGAGTTACACCATCCTGTGCTGCTCCCCAAAGGATTTTCCCCACAGAAAATCTAGTATGAAAAAGGGAGGTGAAACTGGCTGATTGTTACAGTAGAAAAGGCAACATAACAAGGCTGAGAATCTTTCCAATTGTCTTGCTTCAACTAATCTTTCTGAGAGAACCTTCCTTTATAGTGGGGTGTTCTTTGATTCTCTTCGACATTCTTATATTCTTCCTCTCCTGCAAATAATAGTATCAGCATAGTATAAGAGTTTGAGCTATGACATTTGGCGTTTTTACATTTCTAGACCCTGACATGTGAAGACGCTAGAATATCTGCTTAAGTAACATCTGCTTTTTTAAACAGAAGTCAAAAATCTCTGCTTTAAGTGGTCAGTTTCTGTCCCTCAAAAACCTTAGAATCTAGAAAGCACAGAAAAAGCCCTTGCGATTTCACACTGTCTCAATCAATTTTTAATTATTTTAATATACTTTTAACTCCTATTTATTGCACTTTAATAAAGTTCCAAAGTTAATTTAAACACTGCAATACTTTAAGAGCAATAAATTCAAGAATTCAAATATCTGTGGGAAATACTTCATATTGTAGTTCAGAATGTAGTCAGAAATGGGACAAGCTTTCCCCAATATACGTCTGAATGTTACAGGGGGCTTACACCAGAAGCAAACATATACTTTGGGATTGTAAGGCCTTCATTTCATACTTGGGTTTACTTGCATTGTCTGAACATATTGTAACCATCAGATGGTAATACCTCCAAAAACTGTGAGGATGAGTGCGCTGTGGTTAAGTGTAGGCTGGAGTCCAGAAGATTAGGGGTCAAATGTGTCAAGTCAGCTAATTTTTCTATGCATAAATTTAATTTTTTAAATATTCTTTTACATATTTATACTGTCATGCTCTTTGAGATATGGCTTGTGTTTTATACGTTTGCATCCTGAACAATACAAAGGCACAACAGTAATAAATGACAAGTGCCAGTTGTGCTTAAAAGGAATGTAAAGACTGATTTCTGCATAGTGCAACTACAGACATAAGTGCTAAGGCAGTGAGACAGATACATCCTTCTGGTTGCTTTTCTTTTTTTCTTTTTTATAATGGAATAATTTAGAGACAGCATATATTTGAAGTAATATTCCCTTCGTATACTCTCAGAGTTTCCAAAATCACAGCTTACAACAACAGTTCTGATCCTATGCACTGCATGTCATGCAGCTGTAAAAAGTAACTAAAAGTCACGGTTTGAACTGCATTTTGTTATGCTGGTTTCTGTAAGTCAATACCAGAAGTGAAATTTATATACAGAATGCATTCTTCTGATGTTATGCCTTACTAAGCTGTATCTAGGAAACCTTATAAATCACCCAAATGCCCAAGGATCAATGTCTGCCTAGGTTTGAAACTATAGTAATTTTCTCCTTTAACTCTAGTGGGAGTAGAACCAGTATTAAACATTTATCTACTCCCGGGATGACAAAGAGCAAACTCTCTGACCATTATAATATCTACAATTATAAAGCCATTAAGGTTGACCAAGAAATCAAGGAACTAGGTATTCTGAGAAACTTTCTGAAGTAATGGAGGAAATATCTACTGTTGTCCATATATCACCAGAAATTCTTGAGAACACAATATAAAAATGATTCAGTACAACTCTGTGTCAGTAACTTTGCAAAAGTGTCATGCTACAACAGGGTCAGTCCAGGAAATATGACTTATATTATCCTCTTTAGAATATTTGAAGAAACCATTTTCTTTACTTGTATCTAAAGATTAAAGAAATTTGAAGAAAGCATATTTCATTTTTTATTAAGAGTATAACAGCCAACATTGGACCGCTCTGTAGCTGTACTGCACAAAGACAAGCTCTGTCCAAAGCAGCCCATATAAAAAAATAAAAAAGTACCATTCCCTTTTTTCAGATGAGGACCTGAGGCCCAAACACAGCAAGACCCTTAGAAATACAAAACTTATCAAAGACCTCAACTGAATACAAACCTCTCTGTTTAGGTCACTAACCATACTATCACTGTTCATTTTTGCTTGTTTTTGTCTTAGAGCCAATTGTGGGGCTTCTATTTAGTTATTTACTTTTAAAGCAAAACAAACAGAAATAGCCTGTAAAAAAACATTTCTAAGCCTCTGAAAAAATATTGAATTCAATTTTGTTAACAGTATTAACTTAGGGAGAAACTGTCCTGTATTCTATAACTTATTGTAATTCATAATTGCCAGTATAAGTGTGTTTTCCATATCTTCGCTGCAGTAAAAACTTCACTACAATTGAGAACATCATTTCCATGTTACATACAAAATCGTCAGTTCTAACTGTTGTCTAGCTGTCTGGGAAATAGAGGCTGTTAATACTCATACTGAATGATAAGCTTTTTACATAGCCTAAAGAATTTATTGTAATGAATGTTCAATAGATGTGTGATATTGGTTTTCAGTGGTATTAAATTATTCAAGTTCACTGTAGTCAATATGACCTTAATTTATTATATTTCATTATTATAATGTAATTGCTTTCCACATATTTGGTACACATCTTGATTGCTGATTAAGTTTGTGAGTTTCCCATGGTGCATGACATTCAGCTCAGGCAGTAAATGCAAGTGTTAATGCAGTGTTCTAGACAGTGCAGATGTCAATGAGTGGTGGTTGAAGATTAAAGACCAAGTAAAACTTTATTTCCAGGTCTTAGGACAGCATAGAGGTGTTGTTTTTCTTCCTTCTACCTGTCCCTTTTCCACAGTAGGAGAAGGGACCTGGGTTTAGGCCCAGGCACAACTTTTCTTCACTTGGGATTATGGTGACATACTGTAAAATATTTCATAGACATTTAAAACAGGACAACAGCTGACCTTCAAGTGTCAGGTACCTGAAAGAAACCTCCCATCCTATAATTTGTTAGAAATCTGATAACATGACTTAGTCTGAACTGAATCTGAATGAAATTATTTAGGGCTTGGATAATCAGACTCATCGCTGGTGGTGCGTTTGAACTTTATCTTATAGCAGTGCCATGTCACATAATTACAACAAAACTGTACTTCCCACTGATATCTGCTCTGCTGGTAAAAAAGCAGAATTGAATAGACTTACACCAGCGTGCTGCAGGTAATTTATTAGACCAGATATCATATTAGTCCGCAAACAATCTGGTTAAGTTTGCTGTAATAAACAAAATAATTGATAGTTATGGAAACAAAATATTAGACTTTTTTGTGCATTACACACAGCCACTTAACAGAATTGCACCTTCTGTATAATTTATCTTTGGAATGTCCTTAAGGTCTAGATTAATACTTCAAAATTAATTTACATTTAGCAGCACTAACATAAAAGTAGATTAGGATCACAGTACTTTGACAACCCATAACAAAGACCATATGGTCTACTCGAAAATCGTGATATAAACTATGCAGTGATGTCAAATTATGGTTGCTGGGAAAACTGCAGTATTCTAGTCACAGTTACAGTGGCAGAAGTCAGAAGCAATTTAACTACTATATTAAGAAAACCACCAAAAAACCCCCACCTTATGCCAGTGAAGTATAGTCTCAAGATTTGAGTGTCCTTTATTACTGTACATTTTACACCATTACTAATGTTTCACATCTTTGTATAGCCTTGCATTAAATTAAGCATTGATTAAAGGACCAAATTCCTCTGATGTGCATTTTGACTCCATTATCAGTAATGAGTTTTTCAACATGAATAAGGGCACCAGAATCTGTAACACACAAAAAGCATTGCTTTCTTGTGAAATCCCGGCCATCACAAATGCTTTGCAATCTCTTTCTTTAAGTAAACGTATGAAAGTACATTAAAGTAAGAATAATTTTGGTCACTGCTGTTTGACATGTAACCAGTTTTTGCTTATTTCTTTGTTGCTTATCTGAGGTGTGGTTCGCTGCTTAGCTGTCTTAGATAAGCATAGACTAATCCAGTACAATCGAGTAACAGCTGCTTTATGTAAAGAGTTCTCTGAGGAAAGTCATTCACACAATGACTGAATTTTTCATTCGCATCTGAGTTAGCTAGAAGACCCAAAATTATATGCTGGAATGACCAATATACCATGGATGTTCAAAGCAATCCCAAAATGCTCAAGAAACAAAGTATTAGACAAAGAAAAACCCATTTCTAGTTAGTGGGAGACCGTAGAATATTTTTACATGTCTGAATAGTGGAAACAGTCACCTGAAGTTTGGTACATTTTCTATCTCCTTTATTTAACCCAGAGTATAAAGACAATTTCCAAACTTCACATCATGTAATGTGCTTATCGCAGTATCACAGTACTAATGTGATGTTCCATTATGCCAGAGCAAATATGTTATCAGGGGAACAAAGAACAATTTAATGTATCCTCTTCCTTTGCCTATGGTATATTGCCATAGAACTGTTAATGTTACTGTATACTTTTGGTCACATGCTATCTAGTAAAAAAATTAATCCAAAATGTGATAACTAAAATCACCTGATCAATCTACACTATTTATCCAAAGTGGAAAAACACAATAATTAATATTTTCAGATAAATTTTTTTAAATAATTGCATAAGTTCACTTAAGGATAGTGAAGGTTATGAGTATTTAACCACATCAACTATATTCTGCCATTATACTAGCTGAACCAAATAAATGAGCGCACTGACCATGCTTATTTCAGTCAACAAACTTAAAAGGCTAGTGGGCATGATTACCAAATTTGGGTAGCCAGTATGACTGCATTTAAATGGATTTTTACAGCAAAGATATTAATGTTCCCTGTATTATTTACGAAGAGCAATTAGAGACTACATTTCCTTGTAATAGCGGAATGACCAACAGGCAATCAGGGATTTAGAATATTTGAATCACTAATTAGAGATAGGGTTTGGTAGACAGAAAAAGCATCGTTATCGGAATCACTAAAAACCTTTGGAGAAGGCTACAAATATTTTGCAAAAAATCTTCCAGAATTATTTTCCAGTTTATGACCTTTAAAAACCTCTTCTGCAAGACCACAGTCATAAATGTTGGTATCCCAGAAATCAGGAGGGCATTATATACAGTGTATTTTCTTTATCATGGAAAATAAAACATAGCTATACTCAAAGCCATATTCTGATCTACCAGCGAAAAATCAGCCAACGGTGACTGAATTTTTCTTCCTTTTCTCTTATTCCACCCCCCAATTGCTCTTCAGCTGCAACCTCTTCGACATCAATCCCTCTCAAGCTGAATACACATACACCACCAGTAAATTTTTGCCGTATGGTAATTCACCATTTTACTGACAAACTAACACTATCTTAGTACTTCGACTTTTTACATTACATTTGTTATTCCTAATAGTTTTCACAAGGTAAAGAGACAGTGGCATTCTGTACTCGATCTCTTTGAGATTCAACTATCATAGTTTTAAGTAAGGCTGTGAGCAGGCTTTAGTTTTACTTTGAAAATTTGTGCTCAAGTTTTTGCAAGAATTATTAGTTAACTCCTGTTCAAAAAGGTCTTCATAAATTCTGTATCAGACACCCCAGAATCTTTTGTAGCTTGATGTTGATTGAGACCACAAATGTTTATAGCATTCTAGACAGAATTCATAGTGATGTTACCAGGTTTAATCAAGATTTGAGTAGTTATTATACCAGTTACTGTACCATAAATTTTAGTTTAAATAACTTTTGTCAAGTTTGAATGTTAAGAAATCATGAGTCAGGCTGCTAAGCCTTGAGGATTAAAAAAACATTAGTTATTTTTCTTTACCTTACTTCTGAACCGTTAGGAAGCTATCATATTTCCAAGCTTTTATTCCCTTGCTGACTATGGAAAATTAACTCATTCCTAAATGCAACCTAAAATTTTTGATTATTATACAGAAATAAGAACTATAGCTGTAAGAACATTCACTACAAAGGCTAGGAATAATAATAATTAAAAAAATCACTAGAGTTAGTGCTCTAATTTCAAGGGACATTTGTATTAATTTAAAAGTTGAAAACGTCTCTCCTCTAGCTGCAATTATGGATACTTTCATTTATGTCTATTTATAGTTTTCCTTCATTTGTTTTACCTTTCCAGTACAGGGCACAGTAAGAATGGCACATAGTTGGGAAAGACAAGATAGGCTAAAGCAGGAGTGATGGCAGGCATTTCCACATCTGATACCAATTTTTTGGTTGGAGAAGATTCATTTTCATTTTTTAGGAACTGGTTTTACAGTTTACATGCACTGAGAATTCCTTTAGACCTTGGTAGACTTTCTTCGTCCAGAGAATAAAACCAATAGTGAGGAGAAAGTATGGATGTAGAAAACAGAATAAAAGCTTAAGTAATAATGGAATAATACCCTGATGTAAAATGAAGGAAAGAAAGATAAGTTGCCAGGGCTTCAGAATCTGTTTGACTGTTCTGTTTAAAACAGGTGAGAAATGATTGATTCATGGTCTAATGCTTCAGCTGCAACTTCTATGGTTATACAACACAATTAGAAGTAACACAAGGAAAATTGTGTCGAAAGTCAAAGTTTAAATACCAGCTCATGAGATTTAGAGAAAAGAGATCTAAATCAGTGATTAAATATGTTAGGTAACATGGGATCTGTGATTTGCTAAGAGGGCAATCAGTGTTTAATCCAGATGGTACATCACAAAAGGCACAAAAAGTTAGGACAACTGAGAGTCTTTTTTGGTGTTTCATTACAATAGACTAACTTATTCCAGCTGAAGATGAAAGAAAATAAAGTAGTGACATTGTGAATATCGAGACTATGTGAATGGTACTACTTCAAAAATTATATACAACTTGAAACTCGAAAAGTTGATGCAAAGCAAAAGGGAACTATGAGATCAATAAAAAAGATATTGAGATTATTAGATTAAGTATTTCTTCTTAACAGACACTGAGTACTACTTTTCTTAATAGGACTTTACAAGGATTGTTGAAAACAAGATTGCAAAAGTAAAAAAAAAACCCACACATGATGTTAGGTAAATTTAAATAGGTCTAGAAGACTCATTATTCATTAAGGAAATTTCTATCTATGTATTCAGTTTAGATCATCCAAGCTTTCAGGGAATTAGCTGAAATAACTCTTCCATATCACAACTTCTTGAGTTTCCAACATCAGGCTTCAATTTACCTGTAGTAAAATTGTAATTTCTATTACAGAGCACTGTCATACTTGGGAATTCACTACTGAACAGAAAATGTTTTAAGTTTTTTAACTATTTGCCTCAAGGATAGACATTTTATTTTCACTGAGAGAGAATCTGAAGCTACCACAGCTGCATCTACACAATAATCCACTTCTGCTTCTAGCACACATCTGCAGGTAATGGCCCAAGGACTTGGATGCTCACACCCTTTACTATTTCATGCCCTCTTTGGTGCAGGGTCCAGCCAACTGCACTGTGGCACTTTGTTTAACTGTCTCCATGAAGGAGTTGCATCTGTCTTCAACAATATCGGGAGACATAATATAGTGTATTGCTACCCTTAACCAAATGTTAGGTTACACATAGAAAATATCTTGAAATAAAATACAAGTTCAATAGAGGAAGACTTAATCTGCAAATTGGATACTAGACTTAAGGAACATATACACAGTCAGAGCAATCTGATCAAGGCCACTCTGAGGACCTGAATTCCCAGCATATCTGTATTATAGATATGACTTTTCTGTAATAGCCATTCAGCATAAGAACACTTCACAGAAAAGTTATTTGTGCTAAGATTGTTGCTGCGAGGCTCTCATGCTTGGATACCCCCACCTTACAATAAAAACCAACAGCATAGTCAAGACAGTCTCTACCAAGGCCACCATGATCTTTCAGTCCTGAGAATTTCTGGAGTTCCAAAGAACTGACAGCTTGCTATATCTTTCAAGCCTTGATGTCTGCCAAAAAGGTAACATGAGCACTACTCTGCCATACCTGTTTCTATAGGCATAAATTAAAAGTTTAAGTACCTGAGCAACCTATGACAAATTTTGAAAGATACTTAAGTACCTGAATTTAGATTTTTGATTTTAAAGGAATTGAATTTTAACTGTTTTGAAAATGTAAATGAATTGTCAAGCTGTCACATGAAAATGCAATCCACTAAATTTTAGTGAAAATTGGCTCCAAACTGCTTAAGTGCATCTGTAACTTTAGCAGGCAAAATACATTTGAAAGTACACATACAAAGCATGTTCTATAGAAAACCAACTTAGACATCAGAAGCATTAAAGCCATTCAGCATAGAGTTTCAGGAAATCTAACAGAACAAATCTCAGCATTAGGTAATTTAGTTTCAACTGAGCTGTACTACTTCCCAGGATCTGAGCTGATTTTGAATACACATGATTAAATTTTCTGAAACTTACACGCATGTGGTCATATTTTAGAGTCACAAAAATCAAGTCAGACAGTTAAACTCATATTTTCATTGAAGACAACAGAGCTATTCTGTTTCATCTGTGCTAAGAATTTGATCATTAAGATTATTTTGTCATAACCATTTAAACACATTTTGCTACATACCTTGTCTTCTGTCAGTTTATTTTTACTTAATAAGTAACACACCTTTGTTTGTTACCAGCTATTTCTCACACTGTAAACCCTGGCAATCAGACAAAAGGGAATATGTTCTGAAAAATAAACTCCCTTCCCAAAAGAAAAAAATGCCCCCTCCCCCCCCCCCCCCCCCCAAAAAAAAACCCAAACACCCAGGTAGTGAATATATTGGTATTTTCCCAACATTCTTCCTTTGCCATATTGTATAACTTAAAACTGAGGTCATTATTTCCTAGGACTCAAGCTAAGCAACTGTATTTATCTCTGCTTACCTTATATAAGGAAATTATCAAGTACACAGGGCTTGTAGCTGCAAGTCACAGACCTTGATAATATCTAACTATTGATTTTACAGAAAAACACATTAACTGATTTGTTACAGAAATGCTCCTTTCTTGATGTTTGATTGTGATTTTAACTACTATAATCCAAAACTAAGTATGGAACATCTGAGGTTAGAATGAATGTGAATGTTTCAAAAACAGACTGCAGACTTTGTTTCCCTGAAGATGGGTTTACGTTATCATTTTTGTCTAATAGTGTCAGTACCTTTATTTGAAAGGCTGCTGTTTTTTCCAAGGTACCTCCAGTTCCCGTGCATATTTTTATGCATGTCTTCTATTAGTTTTAAATTCCATTTCCACTGTGGGTCACTTTGGGGACTTTGTTCATTATCTAATTTGCCTCAAATTCTGACCCCCAGGTTATTGGCAGGAAACTGATTGCCCTTTATCTCTTTTACTTTTAATTGCATAGTTAGAACTGAAGGAATAAAAAGTCATCATGAAATGAAATTACACAAAGGTCAACTGTAATGATGGCTTTTGTCTTCCCACGGTATTTGTTCCAAGTTAACTTTGATTAAACCAGATGCTAGGAAGGTGATCTGAAGACACTAGTAGACTTTGCCAGTGTTTACAGGCACAGATAATTTCATATTGTCCATATACTTGATACTATATGCTATTGATTTTTTTTTGTTTTGTTATTTTCAATCATTCATTTAAGGAGCACACTTCTAGTAAAAGTTATCACAAATTAATAATTTTTCTATTATTGAAAAAAAAAACATAAGTAAACCACTCCAGAAGCAAAATCAATATCCCATAATACCAGCAATGAACATGACTAGTTGTTTGTTATAACAAGCAGTTTACAAATAAAGAGGAAAAGATATTTGTTTAAAATTAATCTTAAAAGAAATGTGAGTACTTCAGAGGAAACTGAAAAGGCTTACATATGTCAGATTTGTAAATAGAAAATGGGAATAATGCTTAATGAATATTGCTTGCTATAAAGCATCCAACAAGGTCTAAATTAACGGCATTTAAAGGTGTCATCCATCTGTTAACTGGTCAGTTTGGCAACTGAAAAAGTACCTAAAACTATTTTCCACCCCTTTCTTCTTAGAATGCAAATATTCTTTACAAAAAAGCACTTGCTGTTATAAGTACAACGTATATGATAAAGATGACTTGCTGGAATCAACTGAGATCTGTTGATTCCAATCTGTTCCGTAATGCGTGCCTGTAACACACTTATGGACAGAGAAATGCTATGAGAAGGAAAGCTTAAATATGTTCATACTACAGGTAATAGACTTGCTTTTGCTATACTATGTTTATAAAGCCATCAGTCATATCCTTAAAAAATCCAAATTCAAAATAAAAAGAATTGTAGAATAATAGAAGAAAGTCAAAGTGCTCTGCTAGGCACAACAGCATGCTTCTAAAATGTTTTAAGGATAACTTAATTGCTATAGTCATATTTTATTGTTAAACCTACAGAACAGACTCCATAGAGCTAGGCAAGAAATTATTTTCTTGTCCTATGCAATCGAATTTCCCAGTGACCTCAGTATGAACGCTGTATACACAGTAAGACAATGTTTAGTCTTGAGTTACATTTCTGTCAGCATGGTATCTGTCATGCAGGAGTTTTGGGCTGAGGTAGTTGCAAGGACAGAACCACACCACTTACTGACAAAAATCTATGACTATTTACTAAGCAAGGTCAGTATAGGAGGTGGTAGCAATAAAGGCCTCCAGTCACATTTAAACCCATACTATGAACTCAGAGCAGGAAACTACTCCAAGATGGTTGAGGCATCAGAGTCCTGCCTGGCAGCCTGGTTTTTACACATAGCAGTTCCACCTTGGGTGCAGCCTTCCAAACTGTGTTGGACATTCATGGATATATTTTTCTCAAATTGCAGCTGTTTTCACTATTTGTTGCTTTTAATGTTGATGATTGGCATAAGCCACCAATGGCCTTATTGGTCCTATCACCCCAGGCAAATGTATTTGACTTTCTTTGTATCTGGACTCTCTCCAGTAGCTCCATCTCTTGCACTGTTGAGCCCAGAACTAGACACAGTACTCCAGCTGTGGTCCCCTCAGCTCAGTGCTGAGCAGAGGAGAAGGAACACCTCCTTCAACCTGCTGGCAGCACTCCTCCTAATGCAGTCCAGGATAGTTAGCCTTTTCTCTGCAAGGCTCCATTGCTGGCTCATTTTCAACTTGTCCACAGGACCTCCACATCCTCCTCTACAAAGGTGCTTTCCAGGTGGTCAGCCTCCAGCACGTACTGGTGGCAAGGGGCTATTTCTTCCCCAGGTGGAGAACTTTTCAATTCCCCTTATTGACCTGTGTGAGGTTCTTCCAACAAATACTTAGATGCCCTCATAGCATACCCCACAGCATTTAACACAACCTTGGGATCATGTCCTAAAGACACCTTGTGCTGCAGCACAGTCCTCATTATTTCCGGGACTTTAAACCGCAAACACATAACAAGAGTAACTGCCTCGGGATGGACTATATCCCAAGGACACTAAAAAGCCAAGTGCTACACTGTGTGTGCACAGCCTAGAAGAAACCAACACTGAACAGTGAAGACCCAACCCAATCTTGTGCTACAAGGCTTGAGAGGTAGGAATTGATCCCTGGGCTTTCATGTTTTTAGTATTTAGAGATAGCCCACATGCTCTCATATCTCAGATTTTTAGAAAAGCCAAGAAGTTTACTATATTAGAGTCCACTGTGAAGACTACACTTGAAGCACACTCCAGGACTAACTTAATCCACAGGTTCATTTACTGCATACACTGTAGTCCCTGTAGTATATCACTCCATGCAGACCAGCCACCTGCCTTCATTCAGATTCTGAGCAGATATCCCAATAGGAAGCATTAAGCTCCCTCATCCAGAATTAAGTGTTGCTGCATTTCAGTAGCTAACTTAAACCCAGATGGGATACTCTCACCGCAGTTGGTGAAACTGTATGTCTTTAAATGTAACCCACCTGAAAAATGTAGATTTTATTATAGACAATTAATTCCTATGAATCTGAAGCATAGAAGTCCAGATTCTGAAACATAGTTCAACATCTCGCTGCCAACATTTGAGCCCTTGATAAGGGAGCAGAATTCCACAGCACACAGGTGCCACTTTGATATACTAAGATTAACCAATGCCACATCACTTTTGCATCTTTATTGGTGAAGGATTTTTTTTTATTACGTGTGTGCATGTGTGTAGTTTTGTATCTTGTCATCTTAATCATTTCTTACAAATACAAAGAGTTTGCTTGGATGGATTTTATTGGAACCCCACTGATAATTTTAAAACTCCAGTTAGGCGGACAAATTCCAAAGCTTTCCCCACCCCCCACTACTTCCAAGACAGAGCTCAACTTCTATACTGCTCCTAATTTAAGTCTTTGATCCAAATAGCATACTAGTTAGGGAGTTTTTCATCCTACCATGAGCAATTACAGCTTTTCTCACACAGCTATTAGTGCATGCAAAGATCTTGCTGAGTTCTAACCAGTATCTTGTAATGCTTTTAATTTTGTTTTTATGCACCTGGGATTCATGCCAATATCCTGTTCCTTCTGTGAAGTGCCAAAACCTTAAGGGCTTTCGCTGCTTGGTATTCTCAAGGGTTTATGTAGTCATTGTATTCTAGCACTTCCTCCTTTTTATGATTTTTCTAAGAATTAATTCTTTTGCATTTTATCTCCATTACATTCTGATTTCTGTACAACAACCCAGAACATCAGCTTCTGTCTTCAATTCCTGCAGAAAAATACACACTGTAACTCAAAATAAAAGAGAAGGAAGTAACTTGCACTGTAAATCATCCTTACCCCAAGCCAGGGCCACCTGTGAATCACAGCAAGCAAAAGGATTACCTAAAGTAAGGCAGCTGTCCCCCAAGAGCCAGTATGATTACACTTGCCTATGTTGCTCAAGCTAGGAAAAGACAAGGTCAGTATAGAATATCATAATGATATCACATGGCAAGAATTGGATGACATTGGCAGCTAGACTAAAGATAATGAACGAAATTCAATAGTGTAAAATGAGGCCATGTACTAACAACAAAATTAATAACAACAGATAAAAAACACATTGTGACGAAAGCTTCAGAAATAATCCAGGAACTTTATCATCTGAAAGAGCAAAGGAGAAAGATGTCTTTGAGTGACTGGGTCATCATGTGAAGATTATTAACCATTAATGAGATGCACCTTTAAAAAAGGCAAATATAATCAAGGTAGTGAAGTGCTAAGGGCTTTGGACCCATTAAGAATGATCCTTTACCTGAAATAGATGAATTTTTTTTCTTCAGCTGGCTGTTGAAGAAACTAGAATAAGCTAAAAAGATAACTTTTAGACTGGAGAATCTTACAAAGGAGGAAGTTGACTTGTTTTGCATACCAGAGTAAAATTGGTATTGATCAGTAGCTTTTATTTTGAACATGGACTTAAAACTTAACATTTGTCTATATGCACTTTAAAAATACCCTTGGTGGTTGTCAGGAAAGAGGTTAAGTCACAAAATACAAGCTTCAAAAATAGAGAAATTAAAAAATGTCAGAATCTGGTAGGTTTTCACAACAGCTGTCATTTAAGTACAGTGAAGAAATTGCCCTTCTAGTCCTTTTACAGTATCAAGGGTAGCGATTCTGCAAAGCCTTTATTTTCTGACAGGAAATGGCATTTCTAATGCCATTTTGAATTCTGCTGCTACCTCACATGTAAAATTTGACATAGATTAACCTTAAAATATACAGCCAATAGTGACAAAGCTTGCTAGTAACTTGCTTTATCTAAAATCTGTTTGCTTCCTACGTGAGCTAAGCACTAGTGCTAACTGATCTGGGCAGACATGTGACTGTCAATTTTTAAGATCTTCCACTGAAATGAACATCTCTTAAAGAAATCAGTAGTCTGATCCACCCTCGGTATATCCTCTTGCAACTTTTTATAACATGAAAAGCATTTTTTCTACATGTCTGAAGTGATTCACACATAGAACTTCTTGGCCTTCCTTGCGAAATCAAAATAACACTGAAAGTAATATTGTATGAAGAATGTGAAAGGCAGATGAGCTTAGGATAAGACAAAAGTAACAAATGAAGGGAAAATGGTATTTGACAAGAATATCACGGATTAAGTTGGGGAGGGATAAAATGCATTTTTTTGAATCTTTGACAAGCAGCATGGTTTCTTTGCTTATTTGTTTTGATCTTCCCTCTTTCTGATTGGTCAAGTTTCATGGACCTACTCTGGAAGAAATAAATAATTTACACCATTAGGCTTAACTCATAAGACTTCTCTTTCTTGCCTAATTTTCAGAGTTACAAATAACTACTTATGTCTGGCTGCCAGTATCATTCTGGATTCTAGCCTGTTAAAACTAATTGCTTCAGGCAAGTCACAGCCTTAAATGTAAGCATTAGAGCCAAGAAGCATCATGAAACTTTTTTAAAATTTCTTCTTTGTTCTTCTGTAACTAGGTCAGGTTTTCCTCTTGCTCTCTATTGCACATTAAATCAACTTCAAATCCGGCCTGCACACATAAAGGATCGTAAGATGCAAGGCTGTCTCTACAAAGCATTTCTGATTCTTCCTTATGGTCCCCTAAAATTCTGAATTCAAATCAAATAGGTGTACAGACACACTCTAAGAGTTCTATATATCCTACAGTTTCCTCCCAGAATGTGATGTGTATTGGATTTTGTCAAGAGTCCCCAAAATACTCATTACTTCTTTCTGTATACATGAAAGGGAAACATAGAGAACCAGGAAGAAATGCATCTCTAAACCTGAAGATACCACCAGATAAAGCAGCGAGCAAAAGCATTTGATTCATATCTACATGGACACCATCCAGGAAGCACCACCAGCCAAGATCAGGGACCATCAGCCCCACAAAAGCAAGCCAAGCCAAGCCCCACGTGACAAAACCAGCACTGCTCTTTCAATAATTTTGTGTTAAAAGAGGAGGATTTGCCTCCTAAATCTCAGAGGCAATCAGCTTATCTTTACAGAGAAAACATTTATCTTTAGTAATGTTTTTGGGTCTGTAAGCTCGCCTAATGGAAATTTTTTAAAAAAATTCAGGCTCAGTAACCTCTCAAAATGGCAAAACCCAAATCTTGAAAGCAGGCTAGAAACAAATCCATTATTCCTCTGCCAATGCTTCACAGAGTAAATATAAATAAAATTATATATAAAATAAAAATATATAAAATATATATAATAAATAAAAATCTATAAAAATAAATATATATAAATATAAAAATATATATAAATAATATATATTGTATATAAAATAAATATAAATAAAATATAAATAACAGAGTAAATAAAAATATAAATAACAGTAAATAAAAATATAAATAACAGAGTAAATAAAGAGACAGGAGGCTGGTCAGTATTTGTCATGCATAAATGGCATTAAGGTACAAATTTTATATCAGCTTATGTGAACTAGGTATTCCTTTTCCAATTCAGTTGAAAATTCCAGTCTGAAATAGACCTGAAATCCTCAAATCAATGAATTCTAATAACAATTTTTTAATAATTACTCAAAAAACTGCCTCCCAATTTAAAGTTTAGCACTTGGTATAGACTCCTCTAACACTATGAAGGAGCTCAAAACAAGAGAATGAAACAGAGCAAGACCTCACTTGATAGGGGATTGATTAATATATTTGAATTATTCCACTTGCACATTGTTGTGGATAATCCTAATAGCATGCATATTTTGTTTTGCAGAAGGGATAACAGCAAGATATCTGTAGGTAGCCATTGGCATTTTCAAAATTCTCCCCCCGCCATCAGGCTAGCAAAATAATTTTATTTTAGTTAAACAAAGAAACTTTAGGTTTTGATCCATGTTAAACAGTTGATATAATGGTCAACATTATCTTCTTCACCCTCCAACTCCTACCATCTTTTTTCTAAAGCTCAACAGTTTAAAAAACAAAGAAAAAGAAAGAAAAATGCTCTTAACACTAAAAATGGGCTCTGCCTACTCCTGTTGCCAGCCACTCTGAACATTTGATCTCAGCGCAAATAACGGATGATAGGTAGTTCTGCCCTTGAAAAGCAGATCAAATAATGTTGTAAATGCATGCGGTATTTTTCCTTTTCAAGCATGCCAGTGAACTCAGCAGAGATCTTTAAAGGCACATTCTTTGTTACTATGACTTCAGCAGTCTCTCTAGATGTTTCAAATTTATTTTTCCATTTTCTTCCAGCAAGAGATGCAGGTGTCAGGTAAGTAGCAGTACATGATACTAACCATAACTTTGTAAGTAGGCAATTAAGTGGCAACAGGCTTCTAACTGAACTAGTAATTATACTCTTTTGGACATAAAAGACGGGCAAACTATTTACATCTTACATTAAACTTGCAGAGTTTTGTTCTGAATGGCTTTTCACTGCTTTTTCCTCTGTCTTCCCCCCCCAATTTTTTGCCTGTGCTGTAGAATCCTCTTGAACATGTAGGGCATTGCATTCCCACGTAATTAAACTAGACATGAAAAAGTGTTTTGGATAAAATGTGTATAAAGAAAGATTGCCCAAGCCAGCCACATCCTAGTTGTTGGGACCATGCAAAAGTGTTATGAATTGGGTTTTTCTGACATAAAGTTGGGATAATCCTATCTGCAAATGCACCATATCTTATTTAAAAATACTTCTACATGTGGGGCTTTCTCTATGCAAGCATGTGTTTCTAGCATGACAGCTGCTCCAAGTTAACCATTTGTGGCACAAAGGACAACTGCAGATCCACTATGCTGCAACAGGGATTGTACTATAGTCCAATGGTTTTTAAGCTGTTACAAGTGCAGTTTTTTCCCCTCAGGATCTATAAGCAACTCCAAGGGTTGTGGGGTTTTTTTAAAAAAAAAAAACAAAACAAAACAATCCCACTTCAAAACAGTTTTGCTCTTGTTTATGCTACAGTAAAATGCTACTAAAATATCAAAACTACTGTATTTAACTTTCAGCAGTTCAACATAGAACAGCAGAGAGCCACTGAAGGTTATTTTCTGACCTGATAGAAATAATTGTCTTCAATTACTCAGCATACAACTGAATTCAACAAGGCACTGTATGGTCTCAGTGAATGCACATTCAAAGCAACTGCAGGGCTGTTTAAACAGCTCGGGAAGACAAACGCCATTACTCCGAATGTCCCCACCTTCCTTCTTCCTCCCCCAGCTTTATATACTGAGCATGATGTCCTATGGTATGGAATACCCCTTTGGTCAGTTGGGGTCAGCTGTCCTGGCTGTGTCCCCTCCCAACTTCCCATGCACCCCCAGCCCACTTGCTGGTGGGGTGGGGTGAGGAGCAGAAAAGGCCTTGGTGCTGTGTGAGCCCTGCTCAGCAGTAACTAAAACATTCCTGCTTTATCAACATTGTTTCCAGCCCAAATCCAAAACACAGCCCCATACAATCCAAAACACAGCCCCATACTAGCTGCTATGAAGAAAGTTAACCCCATCCCAGCCAAAACCAGCACAACATCTATTTTGGCACAGGTTCACATGAACTATAGTAAACTCTACTATCAGAAATTAAATTAATAATGGTAAGAGAGTTCAAAATATAATGGTTTAAAAGAACCTAGTTAAGAAATATCATTAAGGTACCTCCTGTGATGAACACCTGCTAGAGACTCTGCACATTGCACTTCTGAACACTTGAGTTTGGAAACATTGTTTTTGTGCTAATTAATAAACTTTGGTCTGGGATAGCAGGTGTGAAATTGCTACTGCTTGAGATTTTCAGCTGTGTTTTCTTAAACAAATAATGTACAGCTTTACAGAGAATGAAAGTAAATTCAGTTTATGAAGCGCCAGTCTCTCCAGCCATGTTGAGAGAAAGGATATAGGAAGGCCATGTAAACATGGATATTAGTTTTATTTCGCTGTTTTCTTTTTCTTGCAAGGACTAAGCATATTCATATCAAAAGGTGAGACTAAGCAGACATGTGTAGCAATACCAAAACCTATTAGCTGTGAAGTACTACCCTAATCTTTGACTCCCTTCTTTCATAAGACTGAGCAAAAACTGCATATTTAGATTCCAAAGCTTTTAATTTCTTGAGGGTATAATTAATAGCCAAGCACAAAATATACCAAGTTTAAAGGAAGCGTGTTGCAGGAAGCAAGTATTGCTGGAGAAGGAGGAGACAGAGAGTGTGAATGTGTATCAGTTAGCGCTTGTGTCCTTCCACAGCCAAAAGACAAATGCAAGCTTATCTTAACAGTAAAGACTTAAGATATTTTTCTTTTAATAGTTGCTTTTTTTAGATTTCACAAGGGTTTGAGGAGAAAAGACTAGGTGAGTTTACTTTACATTAAAGGCACTGAAACATATGACCAAGTATGATAGAAATGTTTTTCCTTCTTGCATCACAATGCCTGTTTTCTCAGTAGACATGAATACAGGTAACTTGAACTAGACAGATATTGCATGAGTTCTCAGTACCATCTATAAAATCACCACTAACAACTTTTAATTACCTGTTTTCTCATAAGAATCCATAAGTTGAGCAGATGGGGAACAAGAGGATTAGGGTTGAATTTCTGCCCTGAGCCACAGGGCTCTTTCATGATGCTGAGCTAGTCACTTAAGCTTATGTATTCAAAATTACCTAAAGGATTACAAATTGTATTAAATGCTGCCATTATTTATCTGTAGAAAGTTTCTTTCACTTTTCTAGATCACAATGATGACTGCGTAAGTTCTCTAGCATTTCTGAGCTTTCTGTATACTACAGCAAAGTTTTGGAGACTGTAAAGACATACCTCTCAAGGAGCATCAGAAGTAGGGCAGGTCCATGAACAAGGGCAAGCAGGAGCCAAGGGTGACTGACTGTGGCACAGGCTGTGCCCTCACCAACCAGCACCATCCCACAGAGCCTGAGCATGGCAGGCAGTCCCAGACACAGTGAGGGGATGGACCAGGGCTGTCAGGGGAGCCCAGCCCGAAGCAGTAGGAGGCAGGGCTCTAGCCTGCAACATGGGTCTGCAATCAATACAGGAGACAGACACACCTATGACACAGACCAAAGAAGGACCAGAGCCAAAATAGATACCCTAGACGAGGGGTAGGGTGTATGGAAGGAGGGGGTCAGGTGAGGCTGGTCAGGACATTTAAGGCCTACTGCTGCCCTCAGGGACATGACAAAACCCTTTAAAAGTCCAGGTGAATGTGTTTCAGAAGTGAAATGAGTTAAGTAGTTCCAATCTGGTCCAATTTGCTCTTTATCAACATAAAAGAAAGCTGGCCCTATTGTCAGGCTGCCCAAGAGAGAGCCAGTAACGAGATGACAAGAGCTTGGCTGGACTGAAGCAAGCTTTGTTGGCAGAGCTGTATGGAAAAGCTTGTAGAGCACCTGCTCCCATCATACTTGGCTCTAGCTGCTAGACCCAGCTTCACAAAATTTTTACACACCATAGTTTTTCTCCTGAAAGGAATAAAATATGTCCAAGGTAGTGTGTTTGTTTTAAATATTTAAAGCAGCAGAAGGAACCCATAGGAAAATCAAGAAAATGAAACACAGTCAACAAGATATTATTATGACTTTATAACAGATTAACAGGAAAATAACAGAAAAATATTATCAAGAGACCTAAAGTCCCCTGGCACGGTCTATCATGTAGCAGCTTAGCAAATTTTAAAGAAGCCATGGAAAAGACTTAACAAAGAATTCTTTGAATTAATGGCATTTCATACCCTCTCTGGATCCATGGACAGCGTATTCTGCTCCCCAAAAACACAGTTGAAAAATATTAACTGACTTAAAAAAGAAAACAAGGCTCTGGACTTGTATGGGTGACTTAAATTCAACTTTCGTTACCTGCTTAAAATCTTGACTCTTTGTCTATGAGCCTCTGATTTACCTCACTACCTGTCTCCTTTAATTACTATTAGTCACTTGGACCAGCTGCATAGATCCTGTACTCTTTCCCTATCTCCTCAGCCACTTCATTTACATTCTGTTTTTCTTTATCATCTTCATATGTTCAATTTTCATTTTTTTTAACATTCCTCTGCCCTTTCAGGATCCTAGTACCAACCATCAACAACATCCAAATATTCCAAATAGTCTCTCTCTTTTCATGTTATGAAATTGCAAATGGGAGAGATTAAAAGATGCCTTAGACAGCAAAAAGCAAAAGTAATATGTATTTAGGTGTGAATATGACTAAACTGAAGCGGCAACTTTGCTGTGTGGGTATGTTCAAAAGGTTTGCTGGATTTTAAGAAATAACTTCCATCTGACTGCATACAAGAGCATTTTGATAAGACTGTGCTGTCAGAGGGTTTATTACTTCAGAAATACTTAGGTATGGTAGGCTTGGTACATGTAAATAAGGATGAAGACATGTCAATGTATACATGCCACCTTTATTACTACATGCTAGTTCAACAAGATGTTGGGTAAGCCATGTTTATATCTGCATTACCTACTACTTGCTTAAGCCTCTGTGAACACACTGTGGAGAAAAAAATGTATAGAAAACACATTATGTCTCTCCAATTCCAGCTCTATCTATCAGTATTCAATACAGATCTTGGGCAGCCAAAGTATTATGGTTTATGAAAAAATTCCATTATTTTTCAATGTGGAAGGCAGAAGCAAACAAAATTGTAAAGCCCTTTTTGCTGCAATAACAGCTCTAATTATTTGTCACCATTAAAATATATCACTGACAAATTTAAGAACAGTTTTTATAAGCTATTCATATTATATTATCTGTCCTCTCCAATACTCGCAATGAATTGTCACTAGCTCAGCTTTTGGGTACACGACAGAGAAGATATGCTTAGCAGAGTAATATTACCATTAATTACTGTAATTAACGCAGATTATGCAAAACCAGTAAAACTCAATTACCAAAGAAATAATAACCTTTGAACTGAAAATGCAACAGTAAATGCAGAAGTTCAACTCGTAATGGCTTAATTGTGGCAGAAAGAATGCTAAGCAGATGTTTAGATTTTGGTTCTACATACTAAGGCTGTTTATAAAAAGCTGCATAAGCTTATAGAATGCTAATAAATGAAACATAATATAAGAAATAGTATTATATGAAACCATTCATATATAGAAAATTTCTCTTAAACCATTTGTTTTATAGGATTTGATACTGTTCTTTAAAGCAGCTATTTTAAAAAGCGGTGCACCATGGATTTCTCACAGAGCATGATAGGCTAACTGGATCCCCATTTTGACTGGCAAACTACATTCTCTCCTGTTTTAAATCAATAAAGTAGACAAACAATTCTTACAAAATTACTAGAGTTGCCTAAAGCCATAGCTCCAGACACAACATGCCCAACATGTCCGTATCTTGAGGGTCTTTTGATGTGGAAATACGCTTGCAATCCTAACCTAAATTCATTACAACCTTTAGTCTCAGTTAAGGGCTCAGGAGTTTGGGTTTTTTAGTACTTCTATTATTTGTAATACAAATACTATAATAAAGATGGAAGAATTGAAACGGTCTGTAAAATTATGAACCTAATCACAGAGTTCATGGAAATCTCCTGGTGCTCCTGAAGTAAAAGAATTCTGGAAAAGAATCTATGTCAAAGAACCAGAATTTCACCAACTGTTGTATTCAGATCCAAGATGAGGGGGTTTTCAGCTTCTCAGCTTTCAGTTTCAAAGCTGCCCCTATGTCTTAGTCCTTATTCCTGTAAACTTATTTTTAGGCTGAATAAATAGGAAGGATTGTACTAGATTATATTAGTAGACCAACCACTTTCAGACATTTGAAAAGTCAGCTCTTGAAGATGAAACTTATTTTTACTTCTGAACTATCAGCTATGAAATAACCAGCTTAGGAGAAAGGTATTCTTAATTTCAAGCAGTGCATGATCTTGACTGTGCAGGTTTATGCAAATGTTATATATCTAAAGCAACTGTGGAAGTTCTCATGCATTTCTTGTATTAATCCTCCAGAGCCCTCCAATTCAATTATGTTGTTCAGCAATCTATCTCAAATATGAATTATGTGTGGTATTAAAAAAGGAAATAATTCACGTTTCATTTTACTTTGCTCTACTAAGATAGCTTTCTTTAGAATAAAGAATAGCAGGAGTGTTTCACACTAACCTTGGTAGATTTACATTTTAAAATTAAGACTTGCCCTGGTGTCAGATATTTTATATGATTATATCATGTCGAATGTGTGAAATCAAAGGTATTTCTTTAGAGGGGTTACCATTTAAATTCACCTTGCAATCTAGTTGTATGCCATGTAATATAGGTGCTTTTCCCTGCAGTTCAGGACATAATGGCTCATGTCAATTAAAAATACAGCTGCTGTTTACCTGAAGAGCAAAAATCAAAGCTTTAACTGTTGTTTTAAAGTAAGTGTTAAATGGTGATCAGACACTGTAAAATACCAGATAGCCTAAAAAACTGACAGCTGTGAATATTACAAAATTCTCTGGAGAATCAGCAATGGCCAGGTAGTATAATGCTGCTGGTAAAATACACCTACTACCTAGAGAAGAGTATAAATGTTTAGGTAATGTATATTTTAAAATAAAATATGGTACACATAGGTATATGTATAAATAGGAGGTACAGGTAAAAAAAAAACAACCCTATTAGATTATGTGCCTATTAAGAAACAGGTCCCTTCCCAGATCTAAGTGAAATAGGGACAATGTTGTTTGTAGACCAGATCTGGAGACAGGGTTTCTCAGTAGCTGCCTGTAAGAAAATCCATCAACTTTACAATTTATTTTCATCTGTTAACAAAAAAATTGGGAAAAGTTAAAGGCTTCATTCTGTGACTTCTCTGAAAGTTACATTGCCCCTTTTTGGCCTTTTTTTCCCTTATATTGACTTCAAAAGACCTTATATCATGCTCTGAAGGTCCAGTTCCATGACACTTTGAAATCAATTGGATCATTTACTTCCCTAAATCCAAGCATGTCTGTAAGTGTTCGTAAGACCATTACCCAAGCCTTCTGTTACATACTTCATTCAGTATTTTTCTATTCTAACTGCCTCTCTAAGTATGATCACAATGCAAAATTGCTTTGGTTTGAAAAGAAGCTCAAGAATGCTCATTTTATAATATGCAGATTTGTACCACTGTGTATTAATCACATCAGCCTGTTAAAAAGATTTTTTTTAAGGGTGTGTTTTAGGTATTTTGGTTGGTTGGTTGGGTTTTTCCCTCCCCATTAAGAGAAGTTTAAAAACCATGAAAAGGAAACTTACAATTGGCTCGTTTGAGAAAATGAAGTGAAAAGGCAGCCTTGGAGCAGTAAGCCCGGACATTGTCAGTGTAGTAAGTGAAAGTGAGTAAATGCCAAACGAGCAGGTGGAAAAAAGCTAAAATAAGATGTTTGTTGGTCTGTAATGACAGGTATTACTCCTTATAACTAACTTTCAAAATTGCTTCTGTGTATCTTTACTCTGTGTAGGATTCAATTTTCTTCTCTTGCTTTATTGCATGTTTGAGTTTTGCCTTTCTAGGACTATAAAACAAGTTTCTGTATCTTAAGCTATAATCATACAACAAATATAGGGCAAGCAGTCACACTCATGCTAGCATTCATTTAGCTAGCACAGGTAATAACAAAATCAACTAGATACATCCCATACAACCTAGGCAAAACCAAGCATCCTAAGCCACCAGCCTGAAGCTTGATCAGTAACACCTTTACCACGGCTATTAACCATGCTACCTAGCTCCGCTTTAGTACGCTTATGCCAACATGTACTGCAATTGCATTCTTTAGCTGAGCTTTGTGGCCGATGAAAAAATGGATAACTAGGTTCACCCAGTCTTGTATGTTCCCATATAACAAAAATAATGAATTAAACTCCCAAAATCATGAAATCACCTTAGAAATCACTAAATACATACATACTTTATAAAATTATGTGTTCCTAAGAATACAAAAGTTTAAGGGATGGCTTTAAAAATGCATTGTTAAAAGTATTTGAATACTAATATTACTACTCTTTTACTCAATTTATGCCAGTGCATAGTGATAGCAGTTCTTGGAACAATGCGTGATCATTATGGCAGGAATAGGCTTTTGGAACAGAAAAATCAGGCAGGAAAACTGTCTTAATAAAGGACAGCTATAGCCCTGTAACCCACTTTGATTATGTCTTCTCCCAGTGGCAATGCACACCCGCTGTTCAAGGAAGGTGATGTCCAAGGAGCTGATCTCATTTGCACAGCCTCATGCAGAGCTGGCCCTGCTGCTGTAGCTGCTACCAAGGAAAGACTCAGGATGTGAAGAACAATGACAGCTAATAGGGCTGTTATAATTCTTACAATATAACTGTTATTATAATTCTTATAATAACTTTGCTTACCCTGCTGAGAGCTCCAAAACATCTCCTTACATATTCTCATATCTTTAGGGCCCTGTTACAAATCCAGGCCAGGTAAATAATGAATAAATAACTGAAGGTAAAGGCCATCCAATAGCAGCTTCTTCCTGATGCAGAGCTCCACTCCTGAGATGATTTATGCCCAATATCACACAAAACCATGGCATTCTTTGAAATGAATTGCTGGTAATTTTAGCAGGAATAGCACAGCTGCATAAGCCTAAAAGACTACACTGTCTCCCCCTCAAAGATGGTGCTTGCATGCTTAAAACCCCAGTCCAACAAAACAACATTCAGATGGTTTAGATTAACTTAACAAGCACTTCAGTGTTTTTAAAATGACTGAGTTATTCTGCAACAAAGATTGAACAAAAGCCAAATGGGCAGAAATGAGCCATGTTTATATCTGGAGGAAAACATAATCTATTGTCAGCTTCAGCAATCCCTATTTCATAATTTCAGACAATTAAAGAAAGTACTTTCCATGAATTTCACCATAACCAGAGAATTTAAGTCTTATCTGTTTCATGCTTTAAACGCCAATTTAAAACTATCAATATTTTGCAGCTGTGTTTTCAATCTGTGAATAAAGAATTTCTATCTTGCCTTTCTTCTCTTATCCTGCTGAAAATACGACCTTAACAAAACGCCAATTAAAAAAAAAAAACAAACCAACAAAAAACCCAACCAAAGCCCAAACCCACAAACAAAACAAAAAAACCCCACATTTTATTTAGTGCTTTGAGGCTTGGACATTCATTGGACATTTCACTGTTCTTGGAAAACATTTATCCCTTTTTCTCCTTCCCTGGAAAGAAAAAAGCTTTTCAAGTATAACTGAATTTTCCATTCTGCCTCTTGAGAAAACATAGGAAGGAAACTAAGATTTCTGCTGGTTCTTTTAAGAGACAAAAACAATGATAGTGGATTTTTTTTTTTGGTGAGGTTGTAGAAAAGTCAAAGGTGAAATTGTACTTTAGCTGAAACCACTGGAAGCTCTGCCATTCACTTCAGTAAGCCAAGATTCACTTTTTCCTGCTATGTTGGATATTCTACAAACTGCTTTCCCTGTGCAGCGTTCATGCAATTTAAACATATGGCATTATCTCTGATGTCAGCAGTGCCAGAAAACAAAGTCCTGAGAGACAGCTCACTCCGGAGCAACTGGATTATTAAAGAAATACACAAAAATGTTACTCTTCAAAAGATGTGTCCCCAGTTCTACAAATCCAAATTGATCCTTGAATAATTTTATGCATGCATGTCCATTTCCATTTCCATTTCCATTTCCCTTATCTTCTCTTTTTCCTAGTTTTATCATCATGAAGTGTTCTAGGCTGTGGTATGCTTGACTGTATGGGTTGCTTAGTACGTTGGAAATCACATGAAAATTTCTTTTTACATGCCTAATCTTGTTCAGGGTGATGAATCTAAATTCAGTTTGGCAAGAGATGTTTGCACTGTTCATGAGAAAGAGGACTTGAATTGATCTGAATTCTTTGCAACATTGAGAAAAAATAGAGGAATGGTATGTTTTAGGATTTTTTTCCTCCTAACTTTGACTTTATCTAAGTGTCTGAGAGAAAGTAGCAACATGCATGTCATATTTGAAAATCCTATGGAAAATCTTCTACTACTTTTATTTTGTATTTTATCTCAGAGAACTTTCATTTTGACAACTAAATTTGTTTCACAAGTAATAGTGCTGTGTTGTACCCTGTCAATTATATGGTCCACCATATGGTGAATTATACCTATACCTGGCAATACCCGATGCTGACTGCCTTGATTTACACCTGTCTAGCCCAAATACTGCAGATGTTTAGGGATGCATAGCTCACTGTGCATATTATGAAGCTTATAGCTTTTGCAGGATCAACAGCTGAGTAACTTTGCTTTCATAATTTAATATTAACATTTTGGTCAACATTTTTACTGCAGACTTCCACACGCTCTTCCCTGATGCCACTCTGAATTATCAACAATCATGATGTCAGTTTATGTAGTTGTGGTATGTTTCAAAAAAATGGCACTATTTAATGCAAAATCAAGTTATTTTCCTTAACATCTGACCTTCCATTTCTAGAAGACAGCTGCCAGCATTTCTTTAATAAAAGATCAGCACTTTGGGAAGGAAGAAAATTTCCTACTTAAGCAATCTCTGATTACAATTCATTCCAGAGACAAAATTACCCCCTGAAAACTGAGAATTTTGTACTGACCTGTACATTGCTTTGACACCTTTGTTTAAGTAAAAACAATACACAAAGATGCTTAGGCTGTACCTGAAGGAACAAAGCTGCTTTATCCTTCTTTGGGAAGAGCATCTCTAAAACCCTGGAAAACTGCTACCAGTCAGCAACGAACAATCTGTCTGGAGCAATAACTACTGCTCTGGTTTTCTTCAGCTTTTAAGAGCTCCTTGATGTGTTTGTGAAGTTAAAGAGAGAGGGTAGGACTGGGCTGGGGAATAAAAATGAATGTATTCTGTAGAAATTTGGGCCTCCAATTCTATGAATTTCTGATTAATCTGAAGGACTGTTAGATTTTAGAGATCCATGGTCTGAACTACTTAATTCCGTTTCCTTGATATTACACAGATTGTGTGGGGATTCCATCTCTGTCAGACACCTTTCTTCTTATTTCTAATAAACTAGGAAAACATTTCTGTTTGGTCTTTCTTTGACCAAATGATCTTTACATAAGTGGATGAGCTTGTTCTTATTTTAATTTTAATTTTCCCTTCAGTTGTCATTCTTTGGCAGCTTAGACAAAGTACTGAATTAGCTAGCCATTAGCAACATGGAGATGCTGTTTGGGACTAATATTTAACTTCTGCCACTGTCTACATTTATTGTCTTAACAAAATGTTATTTCCTTGTCTCTGCTCCCATAACTTGGTGTGAATTAGAGAGTGTATTTGGTACCCTCTGCAACGCATTATCATAGATAAAACTACCTGTTCTCAATGGACTGAGAGCCTGAAAACTAACACCCTTACTAATATGTACATTTGTTTGTACACTTCACCAATTTAACTGCAGGCATATTTTGATTAAAGTGGAACAACAAAAATCATGTTGAGTAGCTGTATTCAAGGAAATGAATATGGGTCATGAAACTACACATAATAAAAATATTTTTTTAAAATGTCTTGTTTACAACCTTCTATGATTACAGTAGCCTTTATACCAGATTATAACCCTATGTCCTTCATGCGATATTCCTAATAGCAAACTTTGGTACATTTTAATTACCTGGGATATGTACAAGTATTATAGCTACCTGTTTAGAGCTAAGCCTTTCATTTACCTTCTAAAATAGAAATGCTATACATCAGAACCAGACCTGCTGAACTCGTAACAGAAATCTACAGTATTTTCTGAGCATTTTTTTTTTCATTTTACTGAAATGAGGTCCAGTTTGCAATGATCGTGTCAATATGGATTGACCCAAGCTAATCTAGCAAAACGGAAGCTCAGTTTGGGAGAAGGAAGCAAAACAAAAAAGCAGAATAGCAATACTCTTCTGTTCCTGGTAAAGGAGCCAGGCTTTTCAGGTTCTTACAATTTGGGAAAATTTGCTACTTTGCAGGAGTTATGTCCTAGGAACACTCAGCTGTAAATGCAATAAAGTTTTCTCATTTTTCACCTACTGTGGATCTGATTCTCTCTGCATGTGTCGTGTACGCATTTAAGTTGGAGTATATTATTAGTATTATTGCTATGTCTCAAAAATGCATCGCCAGATGGAATGAAACACAAACACTTCTCAGTCTGTTCACTTCTGCACTGAGAGAGTGGGGGAAAAAATGTAACAGGGATGATTTACTGTTGGAGCCCAATTCAAAATGGGTGGAAGTGACAGTAAATTCCAATGCAACTATCCATCAAATTCACTCTTTATTCCATTTTGCAACATTTAATGTAAAGAACAAATGTTTAGCTGACACGGTGCTGTGCCATCATTCACCTGTCCTGAGTCTTCAAACTATGCTTCTGATAAAAACAACGCTATCATTAGCGGCCTAGCAGCTGTATGGCTTCCCAATATCTCTTTCTTCCATTGCCTCTTCATATAGACTGCAGATTCACTATTGCATAGTAATATTAACCTTTTTGACTGAAGAACCTTTTATTAACTTTTTATGACTGTGTTCATAAAAGGAAGATTAAAAAAAAAAACAAAAAACAGAAAACAAAACAAAAAATGTTTCAGAGTAAAGCCGTACTAAAACAAGTAAAAAACCTGTTATTGCCGAATTTGTCTGCAGGTAATTGTTCTCCTTGAAGAATCAGTACCTATTCCTCACAAAATGAAATTTAATTAAAAGTAGCTGTATCTTTTAGACAAGTATTTTGCTAATGTGAAGAAATGCACAAATATTAGTGTCTGGGAAACTGATTTTCTGTTAGAAACAGTTGAAAGTACTGCTTTTTCTATGCATAAAGTATCAATAGCTGAGCCTTATTAATTTTGTATTTTCTCTTCGTTGATATTTGATACTGAAATAGCCAAGATGCTACAAAAGCAGCATATTTAAAACCAAAGATTAAAACAATCGTCCAAGAGCTCGTCTGGTAAAAATCAGTGTCATCCTCCCTGCTTAAACCAAAATATTTAATAAAGTCACTGGCAGCTTCAGAGGATCTCTAGCCTACTACTATACCACAGTCAGGTTGTCATAGAAACAAGAAAAGGTTCAGGATCATTTGGCATTTTATGAAGACATTTTAAAGCTATTTTATATACAGAAAAAATGTGAACTCTAAGGTACTTTTCCAATTTTCCAATTAAATGAGTCAATACCAGAGATCCAAACATCTATTTCTCCTTTGTCCCTGAAAGTAATAACTAAGGATAAGCAGACATCGTTATCACTTGATGCTATTCTTGACTATTTAAATTCAGCTGTGTAATATACATAACACAATAAAAAGAATGGTTGGTTACATACAAAATTGATTAGAGGTTTTCTGTCAGTCTGCAATACAATTTGGTGTTAAGAAGCATGGAAAAAACCAAAACAGCTAGTAGAGGGCACATAAAATATTTTTAGGTGTAAGAATAAAATGCTGTACACACATTCTTGTGAAAGTGATTTATACATTACCTTGAATTTACTATGAAAGTCTTGGTAAACTCTAAAAAGGTATATGTATGAAATTATTCTATAGCTGTATTTTTTTGTTAAATTAGAATATTGCTTGCGAAATATTTCATTAACTCAGGGGAAAAAAAGGAAATGAAAATGAAAAAATATTTAAGTCTACTCGACTATCTGCTGTTAAAAAAAATAACTGTTGTTGATGTAACGGTTTAACACGGACTAGTGGACTACTATTTCCCGAATGATTATAAATCACAAGTACAACTTCAGAACAACAATATGTTATCTAATTCCTTGTGAGAAAAGAAAAGATATATGTAATGTGTGTGCACATGCACACAGGCATTCAGGCACTTATGTGGTGAAGAATAGAAGCAAAATTTAATGCAAAAATGTTTATATCATCTCATATATCTATGTGCACCACAGAAAATTATTAAAAAAGATACTTGTATTGTAAATGAGACCATACCCATACATGTAAGTATCTGCATAAGAAACAGAAGTGAGTATGAGCCACATACTTACAAGTATATTCTTAATAGACAACCAGAGTGTCTCAACATTTGTAAGCTGACAATGGAATAACACTGTTTATATCTGTTGAATGTCTCTGAATTGGTACAAACAAACTTGATTATGATGGCAAGGAGAATTATTTATGTAGATAAAGAGACTGATAGAGATTTTTAACCTCAGAGAGAGGTTAAATCTGATAGCTATTTTAAACCTGGTCTTTGACCAAAAAAAGTTAGATGTATTAAACAGAATCTTTCTCTTCTTGTTATGAATAAAATTACCTTAATTATAAAAATTCTTACTACCGTAGCAAGGCATTTTTTATAATCCATCTCAAAGGATGTTCACGAGAGCAGAAGGAATGAAATACCACCTAAAGAGGCAATCTCAGACCCAGATGAAGGATTTTTTTTAAAAAAAAGCAAGCTCTTTTCTATTATTGCACAAGTAGCTACAGAATCAGTGGACAACCT
The DNA here is from genome assembly GCF_030936135.1 of Gavia stellata. Taxonomy (NCBI): domain Eukaryota; kingdom Metazoa; phylum Chordata; class Aves; order Gaviiformes; family Gaviidae; genus Gavia; species Gavia stellata. Next base: position 10,204,306 of record NC_082603.1, on the reverse strand, counting down.
AAAATAACAGTAGAATAGTAAATATGTAAATCTGGAAAAACCAAAAACAAATATTCAAAGATAGAAAGTTAATTAAGGGATAAGGAAATGGCTTTATATTCCTTCAAATATTAAAAATTTAAAAAGCAGGAAGATCAATAGTGCTTAAAAAGGCAATTTTTCTTGTTCCTTTTCATAGCATCTACATTGTCACACTGGATCAGAATAATGCCATGCAATATTTACAGCATTACTTTACAATGTACTTTTTCTTAAATGACACAAGATCTAACGTGGTGTTTACAAAATGAAGAATAACCCTATTACATTCAGAAAACTATTTTTTGTGAGTGCAGTATAAGGACAGAAATTGTCCCTAGAGCATTTTCAGATTCTCAGCAAAACATTTAATCTCTCTTTATTCTATTAAAGATAATATCTGCAACATCATCTTGTATTAATTTTAAAATTATCTTGTTTAGTAAGTTCATATTTACTACAGGAAAGCAATGTCATCTGTGTGTAAGAATAAGCTTGTTCTCAAATTTTCTTACAGTTGCTATCTCTGCTTGAATTTGAAAAGGCAAGATAACATTAGGACTGCAACTAGCACTTGTCAATTTTTGTTATAAAGCTCCTGAAACTTCTACTCCTTTGTCCCTTTAATATCTCTCTCTTCACTGCTGTAAAAATACACTTACATTCTTGTAATTTTCCTAGTTAGAAATGCACTGTATTATTTATTTTATTGAATAAACTGAATCTCTGAAAGCCCAAGGATATGCAGAAGCTCAAACAGCAGGTATAATAATGAAGAAAGAACTCAAGTGATGAACTCTGTCAACTCCCATCCGAGTACCCAAAATAGGCTTCTCTCTGAACTTCTTTTGTAATTTTTTTATACCTCTGACTACAATTCTCTCTTTCTTTAGTTCTTCCTTTCTTCATTTTGTTATGTTCATATTGTCAGATGTAGACCTTTACTGCCTCTTTAATGTGATGTCATTCACTAATGTATTGCAGTATAATAATAACCTCACTATGCAGATATAAAATGAGATAGTATATACAACAAAAAAGTCAGTTGAAATTAAAAGTTTTCGTTCTTTTTTGTTTCACATTTTTTTAGAACCTTTCTTTTCTCCTGTAAAACTTGCTTTGACATTCTAAGGACTCACTAGTGCCCTCTGAATTCCCTGGACATGTGCTTTACATCAAAACTAGAATGAATCCTTAAGATTTATTGAACTGGGTTTACTATAACAGATGTTGGAAATGATAACAATGGCTCTTCCCTGCAACTCTGTGCTCCAAGCGCTACGTTGAACTGAGGGGGAAATTGTAGAGTTTGGTTGTTGGGGGTTGTGCTGTAAAAAGATGTGTCCAGGTCAATCTTACTTGGCAATCCCAGGCAAGCAATCACATGTTTTCTTCTCCGTTCCACTTCCATATTATTTTTTTTTTAATTTGGCTCTCTACAGCACTGGCCCTTATGAAAAAAATGAAAAGTCTACCCCAAAAATTACATTGGGACTAATGTATTTGTGCTCTGTGTCAATCTGCTTTCCCAATTCCAACCCCAAATAACCTGTTTGTAACGACTCCTCTGCCTTTTAATTTTTCGTTAGACTGTTTTTACTTCTTATAGAAATATAAGAATATAAATTTTTTTCATTATTTTGAGCTCACATGTCAAATGACATCCATATCACATTCACAGAGAAAATGCAGAATGCACTCAAGAGCCACTTCTGTTGATGCTAATTTGGCTACATATTAAAGGTCTTGAAGAGTATCAAAGGAATGCCAATATAATTAAACAAACCTTTTCTATGACAGTTTTTATTTTCTTGGTTTTGACTGACATACCTGCAGCTAGAGCTTGCCTGGTAGACTGTGGAGATATTCATTCTGCAAGTATGAAATAATAATAAATACTGAGACTGGGGTGGAAATTCAATGCTTTTACCTTAAGTATGCAGGGTATGTGAAGCATTTCCACATCTAAGAGAACTTCAAAAGCTACACAAACCTCTGTAGATGACAATCTAAGCCAAGGACTTTATGACTAGCACAACAGCATACTGCATAATATTCCATTTAAGGGAAAGAGGATCATTTCCAATCTCTCACATGGACTGTGCCTGATTGGAAGGGTACAGGAAAATAATATAATAAGAAAAAAAAAAAAGGGAATAAAAGAATCAGGCAGGAAGGCAGATTCTTCATAAATTTCACAGTTTGCATAATATACAGACCTAAATCTCTGAAATTCCAGCTGTCCTATAGGACAGGTTATTACAGTATCAGCAGTTTTCCTTTTTATTCTACCTTATTATATCTCATGAAAGAGTTATAACTGCAAACAAGCATGAAGTAAAAACTTTGTACTCCCTATTATCATATTGCTTGTCAGTTTTTCAAAGCACCAAAGAAAATCAGGAGTTTCATTGTTATCCTAATAAATATGCCCACCTCCCTCCAGTTTCAAGGTACTCATAGATATGAATCATGCACCTAAGAGAATATTTTTTCTTTCAAGAACAGCTAGTGATACCAAGGTGTTTTCCCCCTAAATGCCCATTGCGATATTTTAAAAAGTTATATATATTAAATACAGATTATTTTAACATCTCAAGGTGCCCAAATATAAACAAAGCTTATAGTTTTTTCATTATTTGTGTTTGTACTATACACTTCTATTAAATTTTATTTTGCCTCTATTATGTTTTAATATCTTTTGTTATAGGTGGTTTGCCTTGAAATTTGGGGGACCATGTGTGAGGGCAATATACCATAACTTTTTGTAGAACATGACAGAGTACAACAAAAGCGTTTAGGGTATTGCTATGATTTAAACCTTTTCTAGATTGCTAAACTTGATAACTGTGAATAAGCTCATAGTTAAAAACAGAGTACTGCTTGGTTTTTTTGTTTCCCAATTACCTATTCTGTCATGACAACACCAGTATTTGTTTTCTTTGTTTTAACACAGATGTGCAATATCTGTAAAGGCAGTGTTTTAGTAAATAGATAACACCATTTTCTAATCTAATGAATTTTGCAGTTTTATAAAGACAAGAAATGTGGTACTGCTTGTTTACTGTTGGAGCTGTTAATATCTGAATCACTAAATGGCCTAGATTTCTTCTCAAAATAAAACCCCTTTATGTAGTCCATTCTTTGATACTTTAGATTGCCACTACGTTTTGTTTATTAGTACACTTTATGCAACAAACATTTTACAAATATTTGTTCAAGAATGCCAGTTTTCATTACAGACATGACATAATTTTAGAAGTGCCTTTGCTTTTTGTGGTAATCAAGCCAAGAACATGAAGGATGGTGATTAAAATCAATAACGAAAAGGAAACGTTGAAAGAGCAAAAATGCTAATGAACTTTGATATAACATATTCTACTGGGATTCAACTTCCTTTTACAGAGAAAGTACAGATATAAGATGTAATTGTGTAAGGTTTAAGAAAAGCCAGTAACATACCATTATACTATCCCTATTATAGTTCAGTATTTCATACAGCGTGCATTAAAAAAAAACCTGAAGAACTCAGAAAGAGATGCTTCTAAATCAGGCCAAAGACTAATTTAGAATCCCATCACTATCAAAGACAGAACCCAGGTAAAACAAAATAAGAAAGTGTCAACCTGAAAAAAATTAAGGAGAAGCAAGTCATGAAGCACTACAATTACTGAAAGTCCTTCACACAGGAATGAATTAGAGCATGAGCCACAGTACATGCAGAAATGCTTGGCTAGATGCACTAAAGACCTGGCTGGAAAGGCTAAGCAATTCCCGCCAACACCAGGAAGCTTTTTATTTTTTTTTTAATAATAAAAACCAAACCTGTGTACAGTTTGTTGGTTCAGACTGTATACGTATACAGCAATGATACCTTTCAAAGTGGTTGTTATATCATACACTGGCACCAAGCACTGAAAATTTAATATATATTTAACTCAGAGAGGAGTAGACCACTCCAGGGAGATTCTACAACAAGATATTGACAATAAAACATGCTATAATTGAAACATATTTTTAACAAACATTAAGAACACTGAAAATTTTACAAACTCACGGTAAATTGATTTCCTATTCTACAGAGCTCTTCACTCCTGCTTACAAGATCTGATTACCATTTTAATCATCCCATGGCCTGCTCCATGTCACACATGCATAGGATCATTTCTTACCTTACATTTTGCAACTAGGAGTCAATGCTCATTTTCACGGTATGCTGATGTCTGTTTTCACTAGGTGGCTCTTAATCTACTTATACCAGTGGCCATTTTTCCTCAGCCTTCTCTTATCCTTGCCTCCAGTCTCTGGGCTGTTCTAAAGAGTCTGTGGAGTGATGGAAGCCCTGCAACATCTAAACTGCCCCATTCTTTCTTCTTGTCAACTCCCTCACAGATTTTCTGCCTCCAGAAGAGCTCAGGAAGTTAAGTCTCAGTTGTTGCTTTTCACAGAAGGCTATTTTTCCTGTGATGGATTTCTAAATGGTCTCAGACTACCTGCTTTCCAAGTGAGAAGGAACTGATCTGGATCTTGGCCCTTAAACTGCATGATTTTATTCAAATCTGTGATGCAATGCCATACAGAGACTAATGTAGAAAGGAAGTAATGCATCTGAGATTCTGGGAAGAAGACAGATGCCCTTATGTTAATACACATACTAATGCATAAATGCAGAATTAGTATTGCAACATCCAGATATGCTCAAAACTCAGAACTAGACCTGCTAATTTTCCATTTAGCTTGACTGAACTATTGTTTTCATCTGCTTTTCTACCTTTACAGTCAGAACTGGAATGGATCTCTGCTGCTCTGCTGCGAGAGTGACATTGTTATTGTTATTAGCTGCTGTGTCCTACATGCCTCATTTTAAGAAAAGGAAGCAGTTTATAGAAGCAAACACAGCTACTGATGAGTTGTCTATGCATCTACTGCAAATTCAGATGATAAAGGAGTCCTGTGGCTGCAGTGATTTCTAATGTGCATGCCAATGCCTTAATCCTAATTATTAACTATAATCTTCCATGAGAGAATAGCGACTATATCTTCCATCAATATGTCTAGACATGAAGATACTTGGGTGTCTAACTAATTGTGATGGATAAGAGGGCTAAGTAACTTAATGACTTTGAAATCTCAGTCTAGGCATATAGCAAATCAGTCTGCAGTGAGCTTCAAGTTAGCTTTTGCAACACCTCTTGGAAGAACAGGGAAAAGTAGGAAAAACTATGCTTGGAATAAGGTTTGATTTCTTAAGAGTCCTGAATGCTTTCATTTTCATGAGGTTTAAGAGGAAAACAGCACAGGAGGAAGTGAAGAATGTTACACCTGACATTGGAATATAGGGGGAATTTGGCTTGACTGACTGTTATTAGAACTTGTTATTTGGGCAGCATATTGGGGTTAGAGATCCTATTTACAAAAGGTATCGTGGGATCACAGTTGATACAGACCTTCTGAATTGATATAGACTAGCTGATCCAAAAGACAGCATAAGCAGAGGCTCAGAGCTCCCTGAAATCATGCTGAGACAGTAGATGAATACTTCAGGGGGTAATCATTTGCAATTCTTACGACATTTATCATTCAAATACTGACACATCTTAATCACTGTTAGTTTGGGTGTATTTCCTATCCTGATGGCATGATGAAGTGTCACTCCAGATACTGTAGCTAGCTCAAGAATATGAAAGTGGTATAAATGCACGTAGATGAATACAGGTATACATGTCAGAAATAGCCGATGCAACTAGACACAGGTGTTCAGCCTATGCTAAATAGCCCTTCTAAGAAGCCAAATATACTTTATTAGGTACAACTTGCTTCCCTGCAAGGATAAAAGCAATAAGCGTGCAGTCCCTTGATTTTTCTTGATCTATCTTTTGCCTGTAACATTCAACAGGGATAACATCCTGATTGCACACACATACAGTGAACAAAGTATCATTCTTTATTTTCTGATGTTGTTCACCACGTAATGAAAAAATCATTACTGGGATAGTAAACCAATTTTTAAGAAAGCTAGTTTCTGTAGCCAGTGCACACCATCATACTCGACCCCTTTTAATTGTCCTGAATGGATGATCAGGTACTACCTGCGTTGTCCAGGCTTCCTACAAAAACTAGTCAAGAGGAAGATTCATATATTTGAATCCACAGTTAACACATCCTGACTAAAGTGTTAAACCTAGAAACTGAAGTTCTAGGGAATAGAGCTTGCCTAAGCAGGTGGAGAAGAGAATATTTTCCATTGAAAACACTTCATTACATCTTATTTCTCTTATGCATGCAGCAGAAAAATTCAGGCATGTAAAGACCAAATCCAATGACACACCATGAATGACTATATAGAGGATATATAGATAAAAGTTGTGCCTCCACATCAGTCATGAATTAGGTGTTTGTAACATAAAATAGGACAACTTTTAAATTTTGAGAGTAGTATTTTATGTTGGATTCTTACAAAATGATTAATTCCAAAATATTGATTTGCCGATTCATAAGGACAAGAGGGCTGGGGTTTTCTACTTTTTCTTTATTTCTTCATTTCAGAAACTACTAAGACAATTCCATAAGAAATAATATAGCAATACAGATTAGTGTAGTATTAGGATTTATTTTAAAAAGACAGCAAGCTAATTGGACTTCTTTAGACTTAGTTTTCAGTTAATTTATCTTTAAAAAAAAGCTAAGATTCTTGTTGTATAAAAACAACAGACCTTGGTATTTATTCCTAAACTTGCTGTCAGTATCAATCAACTTTCGATTCATAACATAACTTTCAATTAATTTTCTGTTTTGGCAAGCTGTACATGTTTTCTGATGTTAGTCATAAACTCAAGAAACAGTAAATTCCATGTCCCACAATATAGATAATTAGTTTATAAAATGTGTACAGGTATAGATGAGAAAAATCACTGACTTCTAAAAAGCAACACACACAGAGCTGAACAAATCTACAAGAAGGATAAGAAAGAAAAGTGAAAAGAAAAAATAAGGAAATTTTTAAATGTTTAATAACAGGGGAAGAAAAATACAAACTGATCTTAAAATGGTATGGTATCCAGCACTTAATGCTTTCCCTCCTGCAAACCTTCCCCTGATTTTAGCATGCCCCACAAAGACAAAAATTACAGCGTAACCCTTTTAGGGGAAATTTTTACCTCTACATTCAATGATGGAAGTATTTATACGATTTCCCTTTAAGTGTGCACTTTACTTGTTTCTTTTATAAAAGCCCACAACAGTTTTCATTTAACATATCAAATTAAACAAGCCTGTTGGAGGGATTTTTAAAGAAAATGTGGTTTATTTCCCATTATAATAGAAGCAATAATTAATGATTTTTCAGGTCACATTGTTGATTTCTATAGAAGTCAGTCAAAATGCTGCCATATGAATTTTCACACCATCAGCTACATTGATTTTCTACTTGGTTATCAGTTGCTGATTAAGTCTCTCATACAACGATTTATGTTGCCACACTTCCAGCTGTACTTTTGCTTCTGCCACAAACTCCTCAAATTATTTCTTTTTTTCTTTGTAAACAAGAAAGCTTTCATGCAACTTACGTGCAGGCTGAACTACAGATGGTCCCATATGGGAGCCTAGCCAGCCCCCACCTCAGGACAATGTAAGAGAAAACAAGCATATCCAGTTATTTTGGAGTAATTTCTGGCATGTTATAAATGAGCTTCTGTTTCCCAGAAACTCCTCCCCATTTTTGGGGTCCTGTGTATCCCTTCAGGGAAAACCACCTACAGAAGCTGTAGGGATCTTTCAGATCACAGTTCATTGCTTTGAGAGTTTTAGCATGCCTTCAGGACATACAGCAGTCTTCTGGTACAGAAGCAGTCTAATGGCATCTATAGCTAGCACTGTGCATTATTTCTTTAGTAAAGCTGCTTGAATTTCATTCTGTTACCTTTTCATCTGTTTCTGTGCTTTAAATAGGTAAGACAAAGGAACAACCACGTTTCTTTAATGAAGGAAATAACTCTGTTCTCTCCAAAAGATACGGCGTGTGCTCACCCTCATCCTTAAGAAAGGAAGTAAAAGGAACGCTTTTCACAAATTTCTGCACAAATGGTTAGCAAGCTCTCACCTTTCATATAAACTATTAATTTTATTTTTTATGATGTATTTTACCTTTATGGACTACACAAAAAAAAATTTCCCCTTCCACAATTGCTAAAAAGCTTTCCCAATTAATGATGGCTACATGAATAATTTACTTATTCTTTTGCCATCTTTGCATTACACAGAAGCCTGTCTGCTAAACTCTAAGCAGTGAGAAAAATAAGTATTTCCAGCTATCCTTCTTTTGTGGTTTACAGAAAAAAATGGCAAATCCTTCTCTTCTCGAAGAGCTTAGATAGCCTTTTGAAATATTGATCCTGTATATAATAATATATGACTACATTTCACATTTAGCCATTTGTAGCCCCAGGTACTTAATAGCTGGTTTAAGGAGAGTAAAAGCTGTTTCAAATTCCCAAGCCACGGACCAGCTGTTAGAAAATTATTTTTTCCCAACTAAACCTACACTGAAGTAGAAATAATTCTATCCAAATTCTGTGCACTACATAACACATTTGCACATTTAATTTATAAAGAAGGTTAATTACATTGCTCTGCTAGCATGACCTGCTTCCATGCTGCAGCCAGAAAGCATTAATGATTTTAAAGAATGCATCAAGGGAGTGGATTTTTTTCCTCTAGGGTTGCTTCTAAGTCTTCTGTGCTCAGCCAAGCAATAAGAGATGTACACATATCTGCTGTGATTACATTCAGAATCCCAAGAAGTTTGAACCTGAAGGAATGTCAAACAAAGCTCAGTAATAAATGAATTTTTGATGACAGAATCAAAACAAAACAAGCAACACCATTTCTATATAAACCTTAAGTTAAACACATTTCTGGAAAACTGTAACTATGCATCCTGTATCTTTTACCATTTACAGCTAATAAGTTCATGCATTATTCAGGCCAATTATTTCCTAATAATTACAATTTGAAACAGTAGGATAGATGATTTTTTTATAGATAATATTAATGGAGAGAACGTGATACAAGGATATTCACTGTTTGTAAAATGCAGCGCATTCATAAAGGGTATCTGTCTTGACTGGATTGTTACTGCTAGCAAACTATGTTCATTTGCTGTGTACTGTAATCACGTGATTAATACGTGAGACAGAAAATAATAATTCTAGCTGGCGTTAGTAGGAGTACTGAGTAATTAGGGAATGATTGTTTCAGACCTCTTAAGCAGAGGGCAAGATGCAACCAGTAGATTGTGTTCTTCCTTTAATATGAGGACACTGATTGCCCCCAGCATTCATATAAGATGCTTGCATGAATTCCAGAAATAATACAGACCTGTCACATACAGGAAGTTGAAAGAACTGGGGGGTAAATAGTACTTAGTCACACTGATGGTTACCTTCTTAGCACACCTACATCACATCTCTGATGGATTCCTTACTGTCTAAGATTTTTCCTGAATTGGATGATTGATCCCAAAAGAGCAATTTTAATACATTGTTTCAACACTGACTTTCTCCTAATTTCAGAGAATCACTAAGGTTGGAAAAGACCTGTAAGATCATCAAGTCCAACCATAAAAAAAAAAAAAAAAAAGAAAACCACCACACACACCCCCACAAAAAAAAAAAAAAAAAACAAACAAAAACCACCCACAAACCACACCACCACCCACACCAAAACAACCCACCCACACCACACAGCACCATGCCGATCAAGCCACATCCCACAATGCCACATCCACATGCTCCTTGAATACCTCCAGGGAGGGTGACTCTACCACCTCCCTGGGCAGCCTGTTCCAATGTTTCACTACTCTCTCAGTAAAGAACTTTTTCCTAATACCCAGCCTGAACCTCCCCTGGCGCAACTTGAGGCCATTTCCTCTAGTCCCGTCGCTAGTCACTTGGGAGAAGAGACCAACACCCACCTCTCTGCAACCCCCTTTCCGGTAATTCTAGAGAGCGATAAGGCCTCCCCTCAGCCTCCTCTTCTCCAGACTGAACAACCCCAGTTCCCTCAGCTGCTCCTCATAAGACTTGTGCTCCAGACCCCTCACCAGCTTCGTCGCCCTTCTCTGGACACACTCCAGCACCTCAATGTCCTTCTTGTAGCGAGGGGCCTAAAACTGAACACAGGATTCAAGGTGCAGCCTCACCAGAGCCGAGTACAGGGTCATTTAATGTGAGAAGTAAATGATTCAAAATGTTACAAACCTTTTCAGTCATATCTACATTTATGTAGGAAGAGGATACAAAACACTTTTTTACTCTCATGCCCCATGCATAATAACGGCAGGCATAAGGAGTGGTTCAGACTGTTACACCAGCGGCCTAAAGACTTCACATGCATAGGCTTGGCTCATCTCTGTGTGGATCAGCAAAATGAACCCATATTTGGTAGGAAAACACATTAAATAGCTTGCTCAGATTTCAGGGACACAAGTAGCCTGTCTGACTGGGGTCTCTTCAAGATCAAGACTTCAATAAAATTCCAGAATTATGAGGAATAACTCCATAGATTAAGGATAATACACTTGGCATTTACAGTGCTTTTGAAATAGCTACCTAAACCATTTATATATGGTAATCAAGTAAGCAAGCTTGCTCAAGGAAGTCCGCCTTTACAAAACACATAATAAGATTTTTTTTAAATAAATACATGAAAAAACTCTCATCAATTCAGCTCTTTATGACTGAAGTCATCATTTACTGATACGTAGCTATTTCTTAATAAATGATCTAACACTGGCTGATTAATGCTAATAGCATACTGTGCTTTAGATACGTAGCAAGGGAGGAGAGATCTGCAATGCCTGATCAAATTGGACGAGCTTTATACTGCATTCTGTTATGCAGTTATTTATTTGAAATTGAGAAATGGTGTCTGATAAGAACAGCAGGATGTCTGATAGAGAAAAAAACAGTTCAAGAAAATGTTTAAAATAACCTTCAACAAGCACAAGTATTGGAGAGTCCACATAAACCAAAACGGAAAAGTTGCAGTTTATGCATGCTTTTCATCCATGCATATGATTAAAATTATTCAAAGCAATGGTAAACCAGCCCATAAGAACATATGAGCTGATCCTTTAAAAAGGCACTCACCAAAAAAAAAAAAAGGGGGGGACATGATTCTTTCATATATATACATAATTTGTTTGCTGTTTCACTTGTAGTATGTTGACCAGTTGACTGTTTTATTTTTTTTTTAAAGCATATTTTATTTTTCACTGTGCAGCCCCTCCTCCTCACCCCCAATAAATATCTTTGTGAAATGTTCCAAGTCAAGACGTCCTTTTTATGAAGTTAGAAATCCTTTTCCTATTAAGGAAAAGTGCCTAGCAAATCAAGTAAGAACACCGTAATACTTTAAAGAGAAATGTCAGTATGTGAAACACCCCCTTCCAGACAAGCCACAACCCCTCTCTTAAACCAACTCCCCCCAAAGCCCGGTGAAATGACCTACATGTATTAGAAACTTGGTTTAAAAGATTCCTTGATAAAGTGCATGTGGCACACTTTGCTAACATCCTTCTGAGCGGTATATGAACAAAGCATAAGCAGGAGAAAAGCAGATGTAAACACTTAACACTCCATTCCCCATGAAAAAATGATGTATTTTTCTTGTAGACTTTCCCCAACATTGATTCCTTACCATTTATTGAAATGTCCTTTGTTTCTAATGCACAAGGATATTCAATTGTCAAGACGACAGTGATATTTCTTTTTGTTCCACAGACCTTGCCTGCACTGTCACAAACGTTGTAATGAAGGCTAACAACAACAATAATTACTATGTTTAAGTACAGACTACTACACTAATTAAAATGCTCCTTTATTTGGATTTCCAAATTCAAGTCCAAACAGTAAAGAGATCATAATGCCAATGCTAGGCCCTAATTTACTGCAGATTTATTATTTTTAAAAAAAACTAACAAAAATCAGTGAATGAGCATTTTCTTATACATCTACCTACCCTATTCTCCTGCAATAACACTCTGTTATAGACATACTATCTAATTATAATACAAAAAAACCCCAAAACCAAAACCCAAACAAGTGCATACTTGAGGATTGTCGTACATATATACAAACAAGAAATTTTATCCAGATCAGTACTGGGGAGTGTGAGTAGATGATGGAGATGTACCTTTCCACTCTTAAAATCTGTTAACTCTAACTACTCCTAGAAGTTAAGCTTGTGACTTAAAAAAAAAAAAAAAAGTCAAATCTTTATTCTTATAGCCCTGTGTTGAAAATTACTTGTACAGTACATATTAAGACTTCTCTATTTTATAGTTGTACGGCATATCTTCATTACCTGTAAAGCATTGCATTTATAGAATAAATAATTTTTCAGTGTGCCTCTAAAATAAACAAAAGTTTCAACCAAAGCAATATTGCTTTGAACGCATGCAAGAAGGATTCTAAGGTAATTCTCAAAATTGAATTTTACTGTAGGCTTTAAATTATTTTAAACCCTGATGTCTGGGGAAATTACGATGACATTGGCATATGGATTTCTGTGCTGCTCCTAGAAGTTTGAATATTTATACTTCTATTAGTTTGGAAGTATGCTGGGTCCCCTTCCTAATTAAATGGTCATTTTGACTGCTTTACAGTTTTTCAGAGAGGGTTTACATCATCTGTATACCGCTTCACCAACATAAGACTATTAGAGATTTGATTTTGAAAAAAGATTTAAGAAGTATATTTAATTTCTGACATCTCAACCTCCACAAAGTTTTGATCTAAACATAATTAAACCACTTTAGAAATAAGAAAGAATTGTACTAAAATGTTTTAAAATACTGGCTGAAAATTACATTGGCGATGAACCGGTACCAAGATACACTGAATCATCTAAGGAATAGAGTTCTTCCTGTAACTACACCCTTGCATACTTTCAATACTTAAAAAATAAAATTATGCCTTATAGCAACTCCTTGTGTTCAGTTCTATGGTAGAGAGTAAATGGTCAAATGAGAAAACCAGGAAAGATTCTAGAAGTCCTACTGTAATGACTATTTCCTTAGAAGGAGGTAGGAATTTTTTTAAGGGAAAAAAAAGGTTAAAACTATAAAGATAGCCATTTAACATCTTTGTCTGGCTGATAGTAACTTCTGTTTTAAAACGCTGAAAGGTCTTTCTTTGAATTGCTGTATGTCCTTGTCTTTATCTCTGACAGAGCTAGGCTAAATTATAGCTTTGCTATGCATAGAGGCTTCAGTGAAACTCCACTATCTAGATTTTAAGAAAGCATTCCTTTTGTAACACTACCATGAGCTACAGATAAGAATCTTCAAAAAGGAGGTTTAACTAGCCTAAACACTTATTACTTTGCTGCTAAGCAGTGCCATGAGGCTCAGACCTCCTGAGGGCAGGCTAGGTAGGCTTCCTCAGCTGAGTTCCCCAGATGCTGCACAGGACTGCAGCTTCTCTCTGGTTCTCCTGCGGCAGATGATGAGCTGTGAGGCAGCCCAGGAGCACACCACTCTTCTCGGCTATCGGTCACCACTGTGGTACTGCAACAAACTGGTGGGCAACCTCAGCTGCTGTCTGATTGCACCATTACCCTGAAGCATAGTTAGCCTAGGGCCTGCCCCAGCTGCTGGGTAATTTCGGTTGCAGGCGTGCATGGAAGACACACACACACAGACAACTGCTGCTTTGTCACAGCAGTTACTTCACCAGCTCACAAAGGCACGGTCAAATGAAAGAATGTCACCAGGATTTGAAAACAGATGAGACAGACACTTCACTTTTTCCCTCTTAGGTCATCAGGAGCTTCCGTCACAATCACAAGCAACTCCAGCACCTAAGTCAAAAGATGATCATCTCCTCATGTCCTCAATTCCAGACTGACAGAGTATCTGCAATCTGTGTTTAACCAGTTGTTTGTTTAATCGTTTGCATTAGTGTTAAACAGATGTAAAGTATTATTTATATGCAGTTGCACCACAAATTTTCATTTTAGCTGCAGGACAATGGTGAATCAAGTCCAAAGAATGCCACTAGATACAGTAAGAGGGTATATTGCTTTGAAAACAACATCTCATGCCTGTTCTTTTCCGTAAACCAAAAAACCACAATGAAGTATTTACTGCTTTGCAAGCCTTCCTATGTTTTACTGTTCTTTCTTTACATTTGTATAGGTTTTGAATGGATATTGCTCTTGAATGTATGCAAAAATTTAAAATGCTTTTTGGACAGACAGTTTTACCATTTCTATTTACGGAAACCAGATAATGCATACAGAAAATTCAATTAATGTTATACTTGTTTCCCTAATTAAATTTCTCTAATTGCATTTGAAAGTTTGAACTAGGCATTACTGTAGATGTTAGCACCAGGAAATGTTGGACTTCTCACTAATTAAAATATACATGAGTGATTATGAACCAGAATTCTCTTATTAATTTCAACAGAAACTTAAATTTACTCTTTGGCAAATACCTTGCATGTTAAAATGTATAAATAACTTTCCTTATCTTGGTAAACATAACTGGAGATGCAGATGACTGCATTTGCAGCACTTAGAATTACATCTTCAGAGTGCTATGCATGGTCTGTTTAGTTAATTGATTTTACACATTCTTACTGATTTATGTTTATTTGTCAAATTCACAGAATGCAAATGCTGACCAGCACTTTCACACAGTGTTTGGAATTTGCACAGGTTTTCTTCTTTGAAGAAAAAGTTGAGGATCATTGATTACACTTCAGAGAATGAAAATATATTTCCAGTCACACACGTTAATCCTTGATCATACAATGTTCAAAAAGAAAACTGCAATTACATGTCAGCGGCCTGGAAATTTAAAATTTGGTTGCTTAAATTTAGCTATGCACTTAACCCCTTTGAAATGTTACCACGTAAAACTGAGCATAAAAAGAAACAAAACAAGCTCTTAAAAGCAGGTATTTTATTTTCTTTTAGTCATCTTTAATTTTTCCTGTTAGAAGAGCAATAAGTGACATTTTCTTTTCCCTTACTGATTTCTTCACACACAGAGATGGAAAGCCTTAAGTAATATTTGTTGGTAGATTAGGCTGCCTCACTTTTCATTGAAATAGATGGGGACTCCCCACACAATTTTCTTCTGCTAATTTAGCTGTAGCATCAGCAATTTTGAGCAGAGAAACAATATCAAACAGCTAGAGAACATTAGTATCTTGATCTTGTACAGCCATTTCTAAAAGTATCTTTGTCTTTTCCTAACACATTGTGAGGCCACAGCTCCTACGTTTCCCTCTCAGCAAACACACTTACAAATACAGTGGCTTATATAATAGAGAGACCGGTGATACTAGAAGATCCAGTAGGTGAAAAAATTAATTCCACCCTACACACATATACACCTACTGATAAGGATGTAGAATGAATAGCGTGAAGAAACAGGAACAATCAATATACAGTAACAGACATGCTGCCATAAAGCAAAGAGAAGTATAAAACTAGTAACACTGTGCAACAGAATACATACAGATTCAACTAAGAGGTTTCTTCAAATATTTTTTGAAAATAATAATTCTTTTTCATTATTGAACAGAAAGAATGCTTCTGTCTTTTTATTAAGTCTTTTATTTTATTAAGAAATATTTTATTTCTACTATGAGGCTCAATGAAAGTATCTCCTGCTAGGAAAAGCTTATTCACCATCTGTTTAGTGTAAAATCCGTGACACAGACTGCATATCGGGGATCTGATTCTTATTTACATTTCTAGATGAGAGATGCTCTTCTCAGAAGAGCATTTTATTTCTATTTCACTTCCTATTTTATTTCTAAAAGGCTCCTAGCAAAAGGTGGGTTGCTTCAGCTTCAGATCCATGTAGCATATGACAGTGGCTTAAGTTTGCCAAGGGTGATTTCTGCACACTTCATCTAAAGTGCAAGAAAGGTAGAACAATAAAAGGAAGGTTATAATTTATTAATTGTGATCACAATCTGCAAAACTGATTTCTGTTCCCAGAGTTATGGATACCAACCTGTCCTCAGGTTGGACCTGTAAAAAGCAATTGTCATCACTGCACAAGTAAAACATTTTTCAGAACAGAGTATCATTTTCACCTGCGACCACAAAGTTGCGGTCTAAAAGCTAACCTCAGCAAGAAGTTAAGCAAGATACCCCTTATATCTTTTGTAGGTTTCTTTTCTAATGCGAATAGCCCGTTCATGATTTTTCAGGTGAATTACTCCTGGCCATTTTAAGTACATGAGGGATTAAGTAAAACAGAGCTATTTCCTTCTTGTCCTGAAAGCAAGAAAAAAAGGCTTTTGGGATTTGAGAGGAAGGAATATGAGGAAGCTAAGAATCGTGTGCATTTGATCTCTTTGTCATTTCATTTCTTGAAGTGGAAGACTGAAAAATAAAAGGATGTTATTCTCTAGATAGCTGAACTTAAACAGAAGCCAAGTTGCACATGATTTATATAGTGGAAACATGTTCAGGGTGAGATCTCTCAGCATCTTTCCACATTGCAAGCTTTTCCCCCTTCATGTAGACAGTGCGCAGTAAACAGACAGAAGCCTATGGCTCTTTTGTGCAATGGATGCACCGCACTGCCATATCAAAATGTAGCAGAATTTTTACACAGTTTGAAGTAAAGGTATGTTATGCAATGGCAACATGGCATTATGCATTTTCCACATCATTAGTATATACTTCATATTCCTGGTATTTTGATGTGGGAAATGGGACAGTATAGAGTGACAAAAAAATCAAATACTGATGACAGTAGGGCTTATTTCTACAGTCCGATTCGTATCATCTTGAGCTGGTGCTGTCATGGGAGACAAGCAGGAAGATTTTTAGTTTGTGTATTTTGGCAGCACTGATGGATGGAATAATACCATTAGGCTTCTGTTTTGGAAAAATGTAATAACCCCAAGGCCCTTCTAAGGTCTGTAGGCATAAAATATTCTTACAGTAAGAATTTGAAATGGAAAACAGACAGATAAACTAGTAATCTAAATTACTGAGTAAATACTACCCATCCATAGGACAAATTCTTACCTCTCCATTTCTGAATTTTATTAACCTGTTTAATGATGAGAAGTTAGTCTACATAAAACAAGAAAAATGAAAAAAACTCTGGACTCCCAAACTGACTATGAAAAAATCCTTTCTACTATTTTTTGACCCTAGCAAAATGATACACCTTTCTAAGAAATAGTCCTGCTCCAAGCAGAGCTCTGTTAAATAAAGGGGTTTGTATTTGGTGGAAAGGAAAAGCAGACACAGCTGAGAAGTTTTCAAGTGATTACTGGTAGAAATATGAGCTAATCCAGGAGGTAAAGGGTAACCAAGTCCACATGGGCACTGCTAAATAAAAGAAGGCCAGTAAAAAATCCAGGTTCTGGGACTCTTATTAGTGGCACTGCTAAACCACTAGCGCAGCCCTTACCTCTGTTTTAGCATATTCTAATCAGAGCAAAGAGAACTATTCAGTAAAAGAAGCTGGCTGTAGACCAGCTAGATGTAGGTATGTCCATGCTACTTGGTCTTAAAGCCAGTGACTGGTTCCTAGCCCATTTTATTCGGCAGTACAGGTACAACTTAATTAACAGAAGAGCTGCTAAAATGAAAACCAACAATAAATATAGTAGAAGGAGAATTTTGAGAATGCCAGTAAGTTTTCTTGCAACCAGGAAATGATGTTCTGAAGAAAAGACCTAATCAGCTTCAAAACATAGCAGTCAAGGTCCCTTAGGTAGACAAGGTAGTTCAAACTGTTCTAAAGTCATTGTTCTGATTCCTTTGACAGGATAAACCAAAGCATCTTAAAATAATATGCTAATACATTTATTTTTATATGTGAGTGAAATTTATGAATGGCTTAACTTTTCAGTATGAGGACTTGAATATTATTTTAAGCCACAGCTATTCAGTTTTGAAGTTCAACTTCACCTGTCACGATAGCTGTCCATAGTGTTGTCTTAATTGAAGACCTCCCCCTCACTTTAGACAGTCAATTTATTAAACAACTCAGCAAGCATACCATGGGGAATACTTGGAGCACTAGGACATTTCATTCTCAGATTTTTTTCTGTCTAACAAGAGAAGGTAATGATGAGAATGCAGGAGGAATGACACAATAGATCTGGATACAGCTGAATTATGCATTGATAATACAAAAAGTTTGCAACACTTATTTAATTTTGGTTTGGACTATCTTCAGATGATTCTGTTAAGCTAAAGTAATATCAAATAATAAAGCATATTTAAAATGAAATGTGAATGATAATTTGATCTAGAAACATGTGCTATTTTTTTAAAACCACAAATTAAGTGTTGATATTATTCTATCATATAGTACCTTGATCTCCTAACTGAAGTTTTGCAGATGCCTTGTTCATATCCTTTTGATTATCTTAAAATTGAGTAATTGAGTATGATTACATTGAATGA
Organism: Gavia stellata; assembly: GCF_030936135.1. Taxonomy (NCBI): domain Eukaryota; kingdom Metazoa; phylum Chordata; class Aves; order Gaviiformes; family Gaviidae; genus Gavia; species Gavia stellata. The sequence goes on along the minus strand of NC_082603.1, from coordinate 10,185,832 downwards.
ATGCAATGCTTATCAGCTCCTGTCAGCTTCCTTCGATTTTTGGTAGACAGAAACTTCAAGTAGCATACATGAGTATAAATCCACTGACTGCAGGGAAGGTATGCTAGCTTCTACCTGGTCAGGATAAGGACTGCAGTGAATAGTGTGCAATTATGACAAGCTACAGATGACTGCTTAGATCTCAAAGTGGCTTACCACAAAAGTATTATTACTCTCTAAATGAAAAGGTGATTTGTAGAGAGAAAATGAAATTTGCATAGGACTAGCACATAAACAAGGGAACTGGATTGGGTTTTCTTCCAAACAGACACCATTAGTTTCATGCTTTTTTTAATTCTGTGCCACAGAGCTTAAAGAGTTAATTTTGTACTAAATTTATAAATCTCCTATGGAGTTCATAGTAGTCCATTTTTCTGTTTCACAATTTTGAGCAAGGAGATAATGAAAGGCTTTCTACTAGTTTAAAAGCATTTAAGAATAGTCTACAAAGTAAAACAAAAGAACTGTCAGGTAAGAAAAGACAACCAAATAATACACAATATGTCTGCAGGTTACTCCTACCTAGTGTGGTCCTGGAGGAGACACTTTACTGCTAGGGAGGTGGGCAGCAGGGGCCTTTAGGGCAATAGTAGTCAGTCAAAGGACTTGAAAGAGTGCATCTCTCTTTTCTCTCTTCTCCCACCTCCTGGGCATTTCACTCAGCTCTTATCCTTTGTAACAGCAGTTTGGCTATTTTTTTCCCAGGTTGGTACTAACACTTCATATACTACTACACTTGTTCTTTGCATCTCTCAACCCTCAAAAAAGTGCTGTAAATATGCTGGGTCTTGGTGGCTTTCCTCATTGCTTGAAAAGTTCATTCTCAGGCAAGTACAATAAACTCACGTTATAAATAATGTTGTCAAAAATAATGTTACTCTCAGGTTATCAGTGACTGTTAACATGCTTTCTTCCTCCTCAAAGTCTACTTCTCCAAATCTTTCCTCAGAAGTCATGTTTTCACTGACAGTTCTGTTTCTTCTCCCCAGATTAATTCCAAATGCTCAGTATAAAATGTGGTGCTCACAATTTGCAGTAATATTAAAGAGCCCTTACAGTACAAAGCCTCTGTTTTATCAGAATGCAGAAAAATATTACTGATTAGCCTTCAAGCTTCCTTTATAATTCACTGGGGAAAAATCAAAATTTGTTTGAGCTCAATCCTAAACTGGAATGCTTAGCAAATCAGAGCAGTTCATTGTACATATATTAAGATGACCCCAAATAAGATGACCCCAAAGTAAGCATATATGATCCTAAATAGACGCACTGCTTCTAGTGATGGTTTACTAACAAGAAAGAGCTATAAAGGATCCATTCATCACAGGTATCCAATGAATGAAAGAACAAATAACTGGAAAACTTCATCATGAATCTTCCTTCTGCTGTGGAGGATCTTTCCCAGTAAAAGGTATTCTCAGATAAATCTTTGAAAGAAAGATTTTTGCAAATTTAAAATTTTGCTAGATTTGCCCCTCCCTTTTACACTTACAGAGAACTAGTTATAGTTGAGGATTTGGGGGGAGGGCTTGGGCTGTTGCGTTTTTCTTTGCATTTTTGGGGGTTTCTTTTTTCTTTTTAGCCTGCTACCTTTAAATTACTACTTTAAGTATATAGGCATTCACATTATATGTGTATATGAGGTTTGAGAGCCTTAACATAACTTGTTGCTGCAGAACAACTGTAAATGTTTTGATGAGAACCTCTCAAAAGGTAGCACCTATTTTTCAGAGCATCAACAGCATGTGCCCTCAAGCCTGCAGAAATACAGTGCACACCACCTAGGATGCTCTGCAGTGAGACAGTGCAACAAAACGGGTTGTAATTATGTCTATTCTTTATGTTGCAAAATTAGCTAGCAGAAAGTAAAGTTTTGAAACCTCTCTGGGAGTAAAGCTGCTCTTCTTACCATATATTGATAGATAGAAATTGCTCTGCACTTTTAGCTTTGGGTTTATCTTGTCATCTCATTTTACTGGGGGACTGGCCTGTTGGGATCTCACCCTTGATTTAACTGAGGCTGTACAGAGGAGGTCTTCTTCATGCCAGCTCTGAAGAGAAAGCGTCACACAGAATGAGGAATGTAGTTTCTTTTATTCACTTAGAAAAGATTATTTTATATCATTATGACAATAAATACTTTCTATTATGAATTACTGATATTTATTTGAGCCCTGTCACATTCCCAATTTCAAGTGAGTACTCAGAGTGACAACCTAATGAGGACTGTCACAGGTCACTGTAATTAGAAACATTTTTCAAAGTGCTGCGTAAGGCAATAGCAGCTATAATATCATTCACTAAAACTTAAGACATTCAAGTGAATACAAAATGCTATATGTGCAACTTTGCCTGAAAGGCTGTATGCAAGAAGAGATATGAATGTGTTCTAGTTGTATGATAATTTCCTTTTTATTCAAATGACCTTATTTTTTGTCTGTCTTTCTTATGATGTGATTACTTTTATAGCACAAATTTCAAAGTTGTGAACAATTTGAATGAAAAATTATTATGACTGGATGTTCCAATTCAATGTTTCTACAAGATAATAAAATGAAGGCAGCAGGGGTTTAGCACATTATATAAGCATTAAGACTCTGAATAGCTGAAAAATTTGGGTGTTTTTGAGAAATAACGTGCTGTCTTATTTTCATGCCTGCAATGCAAAAAATATCATTACTAATTTTAAATTATTTAATTTCTAAAAACCCGAAGTACACTCTTTTAAGACAGCTGATCTAGTAGCATTCCAAATAAGTAGCCACTATCATTTCACATCAAAACAGCTTTTTGATTACCTGGTCTTGGTAATTTTTTTTGTTTTGCTAAATTTGCAAAGTTCTTTGTATTCTTTATTCAAACCATTTAAAATCACTCATTTTAAAAAAGGGTGAAAGAAAGGAAAATATATGATCCAAGAACTAAGCTGCAACTGCTAATACAGCACGAACTACAATAATATTTTGACTCCCAGTGAAAGGATATGTAAGCAAGTAGAAAAAGAAATATAAGCATGGATCTTTTGCTGTGATCTGTCTTACAAATACAATGTGATTTGAAATTTGTTTGCTTATAACTGTCTGCAGTCAATTCTGCTAATGTTTTGCACTTATGGACAGATTTTCTATATTACAGAAACTGTTGTTGGGGGCACTTTGTTATGAGAACACAATAAAAATTGTGCTGGAATTTATCATTAGGATTTTTTTTTAATTACCTTTATAATCTCCTTCTTCAAAACAGATGAAGGCAGGCAATAATTCTCTTGGGGTCATACTACCATATCAATGTAGTTACTGGATAGCGGGTTACTTATATCTCCCCAGATTAAGAGATTAATATTTTCTTTCAGTTTTAATAAATTGGACTACATATACCACATAGTCTTATAACGTAGACAATTCATTTTGAAAATCATCCTTGTTATTGTCTGATTCATGCTACATTTTGATAAACAAAGCTTGGAGTCTATTACAAACATGGTTTACAGGAAAACAGTTACAAGTAAGAGACATCATCTACTTTATAATTAGAACACGTCTAAGATACTTGGCTGCTTGGTTAATATATCAATTAGACTGAAGCATAAATGACCAGACAACTGGACCCTTTTGTGAAAAACTTAGTTCGCTGTAAAAAGCTCTTCAATAAATTCCTATGATATTAAGGGGGGTTTTTCTCTCTTATTAGAAATACTGCACTAAACTCTAAATAAGCATTTCATTGTTATATTGGTGAGACATGCAGAACATTTACAGCAATAATAGTCACAAGTGTGTAGTTAGAGGTTTCTAAGATGTAACAGTCAAAAGTGACAAGTCAGCTTCCCCAAAGCTTTCCAAAACTGCAAATATTTTTATCATGAGACCAGTTTTAAAATAGCACAGGTAAGATTTCTTTCTCATTTATCTTTAGGCCTAAGATTATATTATCAAGCTTTTCTTTGCAACCATAAAAAGTAAACTATATAATTATGTGTTTCTATGAGACGTGTTAAGTGAGTAAATAAGAACTGCTAAGGCTGCACATCAAATTCTCTCACCGCCTGGCTGGAGTCGACTTGTACGCTAAAGATCACACAATTATTAGATCTGAATTTAAAAGAAACCTTCCCTAGGTCAAATGAGCTTTAGCTGCAGAATCGGTTTGGTTTTCTGTATACAATGATTTGGCTATCTTAATTTTTTGCCCAAAATTTACTGTCATTGTGGAGGCTCTATAAATTAATAAAAGCTTAGTTTCTCTCTTCTTTACCTTAAACAGGTATTGTTATTTTTTAGGGCTGAAATATTTTATGTAACTGAAGATTTTGGAGGTGTTATTGAGATCTGGGGTGATCTCAATGGTGAGCAGAATGGAAAGAGTTACACTGCATAGTACACTTAATACCTCTAAACACAGTAAAAGCAGTACTCACTGTCTTTCGTGCTGTATATTGTCTATTACTTAGATAGGCTGTCTTGACAAACCTCATTTATAAAGGGACATAACTCATACTGATAGAGTTTTCATTCACTGGGCACCAAAGTTGAAATCTCAGCACACAAAAGCATTAAGCTACAAGAAAAGGAATCATTATTTAATTTCTAGGGTGAATTATATTTCAGCTACTTCCATTCCTGAGTTACTGATAGCCAATACAGAAGGAGTTTGAGCTTGAAAAAGCAATCTGCTCCCCATGTTGGATGACAGAAATAAATATCTTCACAAGGAATGCGCTCACTACACCTTCTTTTTCTCTTGAGTCTTGCCTGAACGAGACGACTCTTCCCCAAATTCCACCTTTCTATTTAAGTATCTTTAAGTGGAGAAAAATTTTTGTCTTTGATCTATGTATCTCACTCCAGCCAACAGCAGTGTACTTTTGGAGAGAGAAGTTTCTCCCAGACAGGAAACTACCTCTTATTTTGTCAGATAATCAGTGGGCCATAGAAATCATTGCTGCCCAGCAGACATTTAGCTGGTAACTGTTCCAAGGACAGTGCCAGATGTTCACCTATGAGCACATTATACTGTTTTGATAAGCCACTGTCCCTCAGCCAGGAAGCAGAAATGATCACACGTTTTTAGCCTGCTGCATTTAATCTCCATGAAGTTTCCACGTGCCTTATTACAACTTTTTCTATATCGGATTATTTAAGCACTTCTTGGCTATACCACATCATATGGCTCCCAGGTTAAGTGAGGAAGTTACTAGATGGAAGAGTAGAAGTTAGACAAATGTTTTTTAATTATTTTTGTCCGGATTTCAATGTTTTCCCATTATTTTTCATGTTGTGTAATTACTAGGATTATCATTAGAAATAGACTTTGGTGCTGAATAGTAGTAGATACCCATTTTCTTAAGGAACTTGAGTAAATTTTAGAGAGGCAAAACCCCAGCTTTTTCCTGAATTTCAGACTATATGATTTCAAAGTACCTTTCTTACAAAACATGCATAGGAGAAACCTGTATAGCAGGCATAAAAGAAGTTTTGGATTTCACTTCAGCATAGCACTATGCTTTAGTGTGCCATTAAATGTAGAAATGCTTTTAGGCATTTTCCTGAATTAGACTCTACAGCTATTGGCACCATGTATCAATTTGATAGCAAAGTGAGGAATAAAATACAGAAGTCATAACTCGTAGACTTCACAATTAAGTTTTCAGAGTACATAGGAATGAATAGTTCTAAATAATATTTTATTATTCATATTTGTCTAAAGTATCTTATAATTCTTGTTTAACATAGAGACAATTTAATCCATTCCCACTGTTCCAAAGTGCTGAATACCTTTACAATAATCTTGAGAATAATGCATCTTTGCTTTTAAATATGATCACAAAAATAATCGCAATGCATATTCATGTATTCAAGTGATTACTGGAATTATTAAAGTAATAATAGAAGTACTTGTTAGATGTGGGCCATGAAACACTCTGCATGCTTTTCCACCTGAAGACCTCAATTTGCCATTGAGAGAGTAAAATGGGTGAATCTAAACCAATTCTGGTTCTCTCTTGTGGAGGTGCATTATTTTCTCCAAGTAACAGACCAGCCTCCAGGTTCAGAACCTACTCAGATGACAGATATTACCTTTCATTTGCTCATTGCAACTTCTGTTCCCAAGCCAAAAATAAGTATTATTAAAAAGACTGCAAATTGGTTTAAAAAAAAGTCTGACTTCTCACTGCACATGATTTTGAAAAGACTTCAGCAATGCAGATTCACGTTATTTCTAGAAAGACAAAAATTTTATCACATTGATTTCACTGAATTTAGCTCAATAATCAAATATCATTCAGTAAAACTTGATAGCTTTAACTATCTGCAACTATTTAGCAGTATGTTGATAAATACGTGGTGTTTATATGATGAATACATTTTTTTCAGTGTTTTGCTGCAATCCTTAATTGCTTACCTGTGACCAACTATAAGCATTTCCCAGTGGGGAAAAATATCTGTTCCAAAGTACACTAAATTCTGCCTTTTAAAGATCATGGGAAGAACAAGAAACACTTACATTAGTGGATTCTTTTGACTATGTGATTAGCCTCATTGATACTTGATACACAGAGTATCATATTCTCAAGAATATTCTTCTCAGTAAGAACTTCCTCATCATTTTCCACAATGAGTTGCAAGTGGTCATGTCCACCTGTGCAATGAGTGTACACAAGATTAAACCTCAATCTTGAAAACGTTAATCATGTGAACATTATGTTTAGCAAAAATTAGAACGATACAGACAGCAGCAATATCTTTGGGGATTTGTAACATTAAATAATCAAACGTGTTGTTTTCAGATACATTGATTTTCCTAAGAAGTATGTTTGAGAGATTATATTCATATGGCAAAGGGAGCGGCTTGGGACCCAGATGTGTAAAACCTGCAAAAGACAACAATGCACTTCAGATTTCTTGCATTTCAGTATCTTAAGACAGAAATACTTTGAATGGTCAGAACATTTTTTAGGGTAATGCATTTGTCTCTGTGACTTTTCTGCCCAGTGTTTCCTAAAATATATAAATCAAGCTGGTCATAATGTCCACATGTTACTTAATTTTGTAACACCTCCAAGAGTGTAAAATTTTTCTGCTGCTGGGTTTTTGGGGCTTTTTCGTGATTTTGGGGGGAGTAATTTATTGCATTAGTGATTCTGTTTTAAAAACATGAGAATTACTTTAGTCATTCCCTAAGATCCTTCTAGACCGTAATTCTGTCTCTAGCAACAATCAACAGCATATGACCAGGGGCCAGCATCTAGTGCTCTCCCAGCCACTGTCATTCTGTGGAACTTTCAGCATCCCTAATGTCTTGTGGAAAACAGTTCCACATCTTATTACACTCTGTGACCCCTCAGTCAGTTCTTTTCCATGCTGAAGATTCCTACTCTATTTAATCCTTTATCATATGGAGACCCAAAAGAGATCAACCTCATTTCACAGAATGATAGGGGTTGGAAGGGAGCTCTGGAGCTCATCTAGTCCAACCCCCCCACCAGAGCAGGTTCACCTAGAGCAGATTGCACAGGAATGCGTCCAGGAGAGTTTTGAATATCTCCAGAGAAGGAGACTCCACAACCTCTCTGGGCAGCTTGTTCCAGTGCTCCACCACCCTCAAAGTAATGAAGTTCCTCCTCATGTTTAAATGGAACTTCCTATGACCAAGTTTGTGCCTGTTACCTCTTGCCCTATCACTGGGCATCACTGAAAAAAGAGTGGCCGCCATCCTCCCAGCACCCACACCTTAAGTATTTATAAGCCTTAATAAGATCCCCCCTCAGTCTTCTCTTCTCCAGACTAAAAAGACCCAAGTCCCTCAGCCTTTCCTCGTAAGAAAGATGTTCTAGTCCCCTAATCATCTCTGTAGCCCTTTGCTGTCCCTTCTTTCTAGATTTCTGAAAATAACTATACATCAGTAACAGATTTCTTCTCATCTTTCAAAAGTGGCTTCCAGTTACTGATGTACAACAATAATTTATTTCTTCTAGGAGCTTATGTGTATGTAATACATACACATTTGGTTTATACCAATAGTTATTGCCAAAGAGAAGACTACTAAAGACAGTAGGTTTTTGGTTTCTGTTTTAAATATTTTTAAATATAAAAATGTAATACCAAGTATAGAAGATAAGTCGTAAGATCAATCTAACCAATATCCTGCATAAAGAACAGGTAGGTAAAAGCAGATGCCTTGGAAAGAGTGCCAAAACATAGTGAAGTATATAAGATGCTTCTCCCTATTCTCTAGACTCCCAGATTTAGATCTCTACGTGATAAAGCTCAGCTAAATTTCAATACATTTACAGTAGTCAATTCTGTACTCATTTATTCAATGGTAAACTGAAGTTTGGCAGAATAATACAAGACTGTGTCTCAGCATGTGATTCTTTTAAAAAGTAAGAGGTAAATAGCAAAAAGAAAATTGGAAACATCAGGTAGAAAATTGAGAGACTGCTAGTTTGCTTGAACCATTTTACAAAGGTTCCCCAGAAAAACAAACAAAATTGTACCAGGACCTGGAAAACATTTAAGAAAGCAGAGATCATCAGTGGTGATAACAAATATGACAGATAAAAGTATCCTGCAAACTCTCAGCAATCCAGAACTCTACAAGTAAAAGGAGCCAAATGATGAAACAAACACCCTGTAACATACTTCTTTTTTGTCAAATACAGACCAATCTTCATTTGTGCTCCTGTCTTTTTCTTACTAATGAAAAACATTTGCTAAGTGTGAAATTCAAACTGTCTATACTGTCTGTAAGCACAACATAACTGAAATGATGCATCTGTACAGAAATAGCCATAACTTTACAGGAAAATAAAATATTTCCTCTTAAAACATCACATTTTTCACCAACTATGCAGTGGCAGTATCTGCTTAGACAAGGTTCTTAGTAATACATGACATCTGAACTGAAGATATGCTGAGAATATTCACAGACCTGATCAAAAGCTCATGGAAGCGGTGTATCCAGATGACAACTGCTATGACTCATGTGAAAAGATCACAGAGACAGTCATCCATTTGAGAAAAAAAATCCAGCTGCAAAGAATTTCAAGCTCATATTAAAATACAAAATTTGACAAAATACTTATTTGCTACTTTTTCCACATTCTGCATAATAACATTTAAATATTTTATAGAATGCTATCTATTCAAAAGAGTTTTGAACCATAGCCTATATTCTTGTAGAAACGAATAGTGAATGCAGTACATACACAACAGTACTATTTTTACTCTGAGAACAAATATTACTTTCATTACTTGCAGGTCTTATCAAAAGTTTTGTTTTAGCAAAAGCAAATACATATTTGGGCAATCTACACCACTAATCCATGTTTTCATCAGGGATCTCTTACCTCTGTGATTTTGGCTTAGGGTAATTGTTTATACAGTGTTTTTATTTATTGCCAATAACATTACACAACAAAACACATTGTTTATACAACATTTTCATATTTCTTGGAAATAGCCATTATTTTTGGAATAGACAGGCCAACACTTGCTTGTTTTGCACTTGAGCAAAAGAAAATTCTACATGCATTTCTTTCTGGTTTAATTTCTAGCAAGCTAAGTATTCTGAAAGACCTATTGGAATTTGGTTCCAACTGCCTAAAAACTTACTCCAGAGCCATAGAATTATGTTCTTGCTTTTCATCTACTACAATGTCTTCTACTATTTAATGGACCATCTTCAACAAAAACACTTGTAACTGCAGAAGTTCAGCCAAGAAGCAATTGGCAATCCCTCTTCAGCTCTAGCCCAAACAATGTACTTGTAATTACAGAAGAGACAAAGACTAAGGTTAACAAACTGAATTCACCACCAAAAAACAGCATTTCTTCCACCAGTAATTCTTATGGAGGAACAGAGATTTTATCAGACCACCGTAATGATTACATTTCTGAAAATAATGTGCCCTTAGATCCAGAGTTCAATTTGTTTCATTGCTAGTCACAACACAAGGGCTCATCTAGAACTAGAAATAAGTTAAGGATTGGTTATTGGTTTAAGCACTGAAAAAAAAAAAAGTGGGAGGCTTGCTTTGAGTAGGTTTAGGTCTTAAGTATAGAACGTGGAAATGATGAGGCTAAGACTTCTACATATTTTATGCCATGAAATAATTTGCTGTAGGAGTGAGACCCACCTCCCCTTACTGGCCAGTTACCTGCAGTGTAAAATGGAATTACTCCTCTGCTTTGCATGTCAGGGTCTGCCCTTCTAGTAACAAATCTTATGGTTCAGCCCTTGGCAGTAAGCAGGGCTACCTTGCAATAGTTCATATTTATTACTTTTGGGGAGCACAGATTGGAATTGGTTGTGAAACAGCCACAGCAGTGGTACAGAAGCTTCATCAAGCTTAAGAACATGGATATTTATAGATTGGGGGTCTGGCCTGGAAGTCCTTCACTTTTTACTCTTCTATCATCAATATAGGATGCATTTTACTTAAGCCTGTAATTTCACAAAGCAGTTTTATTTAGAAATTTTGTGTTGTCTGAAAAAAAGGCAATAAGAACTATAGTGAATCAACTGAGAAGAAAGCTTTTTCAAAGGTAATTTCTATGTTTGTTTCTCTTAACCCTGTTCATAATTTCCTCTTCTTCCAATGAATATGCTATGACTATGCTTTGACAATTTATTAAAACAGACTCTTTTTAAATACATACACATTGGACAAGCCATACTCATACCCCAACCATCTGCAGTCATGTTTGAGATCCAGTTATGTGAGTTCTCAACTACTTCAGTCTATAGTTTTGCTTCAAATTTATCCTTTAATTGTAAAAATATTTTAAATAAATTGATTCCACGAGTATATAATATAAATTGTTTCCACTATCAAATGCAAATATAATCTTTTGTGTAATTTATTCTTTTGTAGCTCATCTCCAATTGCTTATAACTATGACTTTTTGTTCCTTCAGCCTCATCTGATATTCCAGACCTACACTTCATTATAATCTTTCTGCTGTTTTCTTAGTCATCAGCAGCATTTGTGACAGCTGACATTGAATCTCACACAGTGGTAGGAAAAAAAAAAGGGATGTTGTCAACTTTTTTTTTTAGGAATTATCAGATAATGTATAATCTTGAGAAAGTAACTAGAGATGCAATACATTTTAATAAGTATTTAGTGAAATATTTAGTTTTCTCTAACACTGTTACAAAGACTATTTACATTGAAAAGAAAAGGTTATTCCTAATCAGGGACCTGGATTAACACCCTGAATATTATTTAAATATTTTGAAGAGGACAATCTGTTTAAAGTGAAGTTCCATACAGAATAGATTAAAACCATTACATACAGTTTTATTTGAATGACTGCACTCTTCGCAGCATTGGCAGGAAGTCCCAATATGGACAGAAAGAACTCTTCCCAGTTATTATCTAATCTCCTTTCCATCTAGATTTGAAAGGTAGAAGAAATAGTAAATTGCACAGTACACAGTTTAGAACTCTCAAATTCTTTCATTCACCTATTTTCCCCTTCTCCTAATGAGCTGTAGAACAATGTTTAGCCACTATTTATTCATACTCACTAGAGTGTTGGTTTGATGAAAAAATTATTTTTATTCCTCCTTCAGCAGTATTTCCTTATAAATGCTGACCTCAAAACTAGCCTCATGGGGTTACAAACACTCGCACCAATAAAGATTATTAAGGTCCCCAATGGAGGCCTGACCCAAGACAGCACAAGTTCAAGACACTATGACAGAATATACTAGCAAGTAAGGAATATATTAGTATGGTCCATCAAGCTTTATGGCATTTAGAGATATACTCATGTAAAACCTTTAAACTGAAAAGGTTTCCTGAGGAATTTTAAAGTATCTGAGCTACTTTTATTGTTTGGGGTTTTTTTATTATGTTTTGTGTGTTTGGGTTTTTTTAGAGAGAATTTAACATGGGAACTCAGAAATTAGGGTTATTAGTAGTCAGCAACCTCAGGGGTTTTATTAAGCTTTCTTGTACACTGTTTGATAACAGAAGGACACTGTCAAACCTGAGTATCATTTAGGTGAAACTCAAAACTGTAGCTCCATCTGTGCATTTCTCCTTTCAGACAGACTGCAGACCTCTGACATATCAGCTGAATTGTCACGATAAAAATAAGTGGAAAAAACATTTTATGAAATAGAACTCTTGTCTAATCTGATGCTATCTACTTCAGTTTTCTTAAATCTTAATGACCATACATTAGCACATACTACATTCCTTTAATCACTATTTTCTATTATATGAGATTTGCAGTAAGCAAATGCATTTGGGTTCTTCTGAGTTGAAGATGGGACATTCTGTATTGTAAGTGAAATTGCTTAATAGCTGTCTTCAAATGATATGTTTCAGATTACTTTCTCCATAGGAAAAAAAAAAGGCAAACCAAATGACTTCATTTAATATCAGTTCCTACCCTGATAATAGTTTTTTAATTTACAGTGCAACACTTTCTGTTCCAGAATTTTCATCTCAAACAAATGACGCTATCAAAATACTTTGTTCCTCTTTTCAACAACGTCATTTGTCAGTTCATTTGTAACTCCCATTATGCTGCTTTCAGAGGTAAATTGTCAGTAAATTCTGTCACTTGTGATGTAATATCACAGTTTAGTCTAATGCAGAAAACTGAAAAACAGATGAGGAAAAAAAAATCTCATGGTGAATAATTATTATTACAAAATCTCACTGTGCAATAAGGATTTACAATTAATGTATAGCCAGTGAGAAACAGTTGGGTTTTTTTTTTTTTTTCCTGGCATTTTCTGGAGCAGTACTATGAGAAGTGAAGGTTAAAAATGTAAAAGTTATTGCTACAGCAATTGATGCAATATGACAATCTATAAAGAAACAGTTGTTTGACCCTTTTCTTGGAAACTCTATACAGGTCAGTCTATTGAATCAAGTGCACATCATCATCTTATCTCCCGATTTCTACTGCTGCACCACAGATCCCATGTGTTCTCTGAGGGACTGTGATAATTACTTAGAGATAGGTAGCAGAGGCAGACCGTTTGCAGAATTCAGAATAGCAGTATTTCTTCCTAAAATGTATTTTTCTCTTGTTGAATATGGTATAAAAACAGGTAATGTCCTCCACACAAGCAACATATACTGGGTAGGCTGTCCATCCAAGATGGCCACTAGTGTCCTGCTCAAATCAAAAATGATACTGAACTACATTTTATTGTTTATGTATATTATTATTATTTATTGCTACTAAAAGCAATCCTTTGCTTAAGTTTGTCAAACGTTTTTCCCACCGAAGTTTCAGTCCTTTGTTTTTGTTGCAAACCACAGTTCCCTGTTGAACTGGAAAGTGTCAGACTCGCATGAAAAAGTCATTCAGAGGCAGAATGAGCTGAGCTACCGTGGGTAGGCAGTAACAGCACTGTGCATCGACGCACTACTGCATTCACTCAGTGACCTAAACAGGTACTACAGCCTCTGGGAAAGCACTATTGTTACCAAAAATGTTGTTGTTGTTACTACTTAATCTTGCTAGTTCATTAAATATGTGTTGAAGGATCTTATTTCATTCCAACATGGTGCTTACCATTTTTAGATCAGCGATTTAGCCCATTTTTCCTGCAACGAAGTGAACAAGAAATGTTAACTATTGCCTAAATTGCCTGGAAGAATGCACGTAAAACATACATTCACCTAGCAAAAATATAATTGATTACGTGTTTAATCTTATATACAGGAGGGAATAGTAGACCTACAGAAAAAAACGCCATCGATATAAAGTTCAGTAATGCTATTTACTTACGCATATACAAGTTTTCAGCTGATCTAAAATGATTTTGATAGTTTTTGATTTTTTTTCTTTAAAGACTATAAATCTAGATGTACACTTTCCACTATTTCTATGATTCTATAGTCTGTACTTCACAATGAAGTACAGAGGAAACTCCACATGAAATATTAAACCTCGAAAACTTTTATTTTCACATTATTTGAATTCCATTGAGGTGACAGCAAAGTTTTTCAGAATAGTCTCAAAGCAGCAGTGAAAGGTTTTTTTTTTTATCAAAGCTTTCCTATTTGCTTTTTTAATGTTGTCTGAGGATTCCAAACCCCTGCCCCACCACCTGTCTCCCTCTTCTCACTGTCTCTCACAAGAGGCTCCTGCACTCATCACTTGGGAATAGGCACCACACAACTCTCAATTTTGTCTTACAATGCAGAAAAGTCCCGTGATTTGACTAAGCAGTTGTACCCAGGAACAAAAATAGTTTTTCTTGTGCACTATAGGCTATTAAAGAAACAGCAGTTAAATGATCACCCCTCTATTGCACATAGTTATTATTTATACATGTTTTATTTACTTACAGAAACAATTACAGATATTTACATCTGGACAAGAGGAAATGGCCTCAGGTTGCGCCAGGGGAGGTTCAGGCTGGATATTAGGAAAAATTTCTTTACTGAGAGAGTGGTGAAACACTGGAATAAGCTGCCCAGGGAAGTGGTGGAGTCACCATCACTGGAGGTGTTCAAGGAACGTGTGGACGTGGCATTGTGGGACAAGGTTTAGTGGGGATGGTGGTGTTAGTTGATGGTTGGACTTGATCTTACAGGTCTTTTCCAACCTTAGTGATTCTGTGATCTTTCACAGATACTTAGGCAAGAGTACAATTAGAAAAATATTGCTATAAAATATGGGGCTACAGCTTTTATCAAATGCTTACAGAGCCTAACAACTTTGCATACAACAACTTGATGATGCTGTAACTGGGTGAGCAAGCAAATTGTATTTATTAGGTAGAACATCAATGTCTATTAAAGAATTCTCCAAAACTGAACCCTACACCACAGTGTTCAACAGTAAAGATTTGTACCAACTATTGCAAAAATAGTACTATTGATCTTCCTAGTGTGATTTAAACTTATAGATATATAAAATAAAGGTTTTTTTCAAGGCTCCCAGACCACAAATGTCACCCATGATGCAATTAGGGACAGAACAGTGTCCTGGATGATACCTGCTATACCCTTAGAGACTCTGTGAAGGAGCTAAGTGTGCCTAGTGTGTGTGCAGGATGGCTGGTTAACCACAAAGGCCTACGGTTCCTCTCAGGAATAGCTCTGAAGAGGAACTTGTTCCACTTCATCACCCAGACAACTAAACATCAGTTTCAATTACCTTTAGTCTTTTCTTACTTCACATGAATTATTTACTTAGAGGTGGGGGTTTTTTGTTTCTGTCTAGTGGTATCGATGGTAGTCTAGATATAGTTGTATTTGAACAAGATTAGATTTTATAACTAAAGACCCATATTACATAATAAATCATGTAATAATAAGCATTATAGCTAATATTATTATTATTGTTAATGCTAACAAAAACATCAGTACTAAGGGACCATGTTACTGATAACACAATATCTTTTATAGGGCAATGACATCTTATACTGGGAAAAAATTTCAAATTTCTCAATCCCTATCCTTTCACTTTCAGATTACTTTTATTTAAAAGATGCTGTACTGCAGTACAACTTTATATGCTGCATAAAGCTCCTTAGTCCAGACACTGTGATCTGCTTTTTACAACAGATGTCTGAAATTTCTTTGCCATACTTTGGCTCTGCAGCAGACATAATAAGGGAAGCAAACTCATTACAGGAACCCTAGGGGCATCTTAAAAAGGTACGGATCCCACAAACACAGTTTTCTTAGGCATCATAAAGAAATGAAGACGCTCATATACACGCCTAGAAGCAAAATTTTATGCATGTTTGAGAAACAGATATCATTGGCAAAGGTATATTTATGAATTAATAGCAAGTTAGGACATTAGCGAGTATTAGAATCCTAAGTGCTTTTTAAAAGTCACCTATGCATTACACAGGAAAATCTTTATTGCGCACAGACCCATGACTAGCCATCATTTTTGCTATACAGTCATAGCGTAATTTACTGAAGATTGTCTTGTAGGACAGTGATAAAACTGGGTTTTCTTTCAATTATAAAAGTTCTATATGTCAGGTACAAAATAACTGTGTGGATTCATGTAAGACTGGAAAAATAGAGTAAATACAATTTAAACAAACTCTGAGTAAATAGCAGAAAACCATTATCAGGCAGAGTAATTTCATTTTCAAAATGAACACGACAATACACACCATCCTACAAAATTTGTTTCTGGTGACTTCTGGTTTTCTCAAGCTCGCTTAAGCTTTAAATTAATTTTAAGTGTAATGCAAATAAAAGAGAAGTTTAACTTTTCAATTTTTTTAGATATTAAAAAAAGCAAAATTTGTCAAAAGACTTAGCCATGTATTTACTTAATTTTAATTTGGAGAAAATACACAAAACATACAATCTACTAAATTCATTACTACAACAGACTAAGTTAATTTCTCTGAAATTCAATTACAAAGAACTGATTTAACCAACTTAATATTTGACAAGCTACAAATAATTTCAGTTAAGGAGGTAGTTTTATAAATTAGCCTTATGCTACATTTTGCTTTTGTGAGATCACATTTAGCTCAGGCATTTTTACTAAGCTCATTATTGCGATGATATCCCAGCACCTATTTTAGAAAGATCTTCTTACAAGCAATATAATCTTACCTAATTGCTTAGAACATAAGAATATGCAATTTTAAAATAGGAATGATTATAATTTGCTTCCAAACTAGCAGAGCATAGCAGCTCAGGACCTAATCTAAACCCATGTTCTCTACATTCACTTCAGGGAACTCCAAGTTTGTACCAATTACAAAGTTGTGGGTTACTGAACTTTAACAAGAGCTAGCTGGATCCAGCCTCAGGAATCACCGCATTTGGAAGACTTCACAATGCATTTTGTGCTTATTTTGGAAGATACTAATGTGCATTACAGAGGCTAGTCACTCTAGATTCTCAGAATTTCAGAACTGACCTAATTATTCCCATTAAAATCAATACAAGATTTACTATTGACTTCTAAGAAGACAGAGCTAAACTAGTGGTAAGTAATTTTGGATTTGCCCTTTCAGAAACAATATGGATTTACTGTTTGCTTCCTTCAGGAGAGGAGCAGATAGTGCCAGACCAAATTTTAACATCCTTATCTAGACTTAGTTTCCACTTGTTTAAGTGGAGACTATACCTGAATATAATCAATGAATTGATTAAGGATCTGGGGATTTGACCCCCTGATTGAAGAAAAAAGAAGAAAAGGTATTACTTTGCTGTTTAGAAGCCTTCAGTTTCAGGAATATAATTTCCAGGATGCCTAGGACTACAGAGGGAAACCTAGCATGTTTCACAAAGTGTACAAAGAAATGTCAGATAATTAAAAAACTATTTAAGATTTGTATTTAAGATTTGAACATAACAACATCTAAAATCCTTTTTCTATTAGGCACATACTCCCTTAAGGGTAAAATGCCCTATGAAAACTAGAATTCTTTTGATAACTTAAAAATAACTAAAATACAGAGATGGGAATTTATAATGACAGAGAGAGCCTTTCACAGGTTCAAATACTAGAATCCACAAAATTCAGTCTGAAAACAGATACCCTTTCAGTGCTATTACTAGATGAATTCCTTTTTCTTAGAGGTGCCAAAAATACATATGGAACAGTGTAAATGTCTAGGAAACTGTAATTAAACAGGACATTTAAAGTTAAAGCCATTAGGCCCTGGCAACTCTTGTTTATTTCTTGACAGAAATTACTGAGCACATAAGAAGTCTGAATAAGGCAACTGTGAGGTTAAAATGCAGATGGAGAAAACAGGGCTGCTGGGTAGAATTACTGAAATAGAATGGATACCAGAAGTAATGCATATTGTAGCTATTAAGGCCCTATATATGTTTAAAAGAAAATACACCCTAGATTATAATTAGCTGATTTTGTGTTTAATGTGTTTATAGATTCAGTTGGTTGGGGATGAGCATAGTATAAGCTCTCCTGTCCATGGAAGGGAATGAACATACTGATTTCAATAGCTGAGCTATTAAACATCATTTTGTGATTTTACTAACTCGTTGATTCTAATGTTATGGCTGTAGAATACTTAGTGTTTGTGTTTCAACACTTTTTTTTTTTTTAAAGTGAAAAAGCCACTGTATGTGAAGGAACCATAAATGAGCACTATGAAATACTTAAATTCCACACACCTTGAATCTAGGAGTGCACTAAAGATCAGTTGAGTGCCCTCTTGTTACCACAGGCAGTATAAAGCATTACACAGTGCTGATAGGAGTAAAGGAAAACAGTTCTCAAAATTTTGATGACCTACATGTTGCAAAATGTTTTTCTGTTTTGTTTTGGGGGTTGGGGGGGGGTGTGTTTGGTTGTCCTGGGTTGTCTGGTTTTTTTCATTACCTCTGTTATTCAAACAGACTGATGCTGTTTTGAGCAGAATTCTTATTCCAGAGCTGCAGACAAATATGCGTTATAATAGTTGGCCTCTTATGTGCAGTGGCTTCAGGGACTGCCTATTGATTTCATAGCTGTACATACAGATCTCAGCCTTTTATTTGAACCTGAGAAGATTTCCTTATTAGAAGCTGTTCAGATGGGGTTTTCTTTTTAAGGACAGCAATCCATGCATGATATTTTTAGACAGGTGGTCCTCAGAAATTTCTTTGTTCACGTATCATCAAACTACTTTTTATGGATCAATGGTAAAGTACAAAGAAAGATCAAACATAAAATTACTGATGGTACAGTTCAGGGGAGAAAACAACCACAAAGGATCACCTACTATCTCTGCAGAGGTCTACACTTTATTACAGGCCATATTCTGCTATTCTTTAGCAGTACTTAGCAGAAGAAGAGTAGCAATATCTACCTTCAAATGAAGGAACAATACTAAGCTGCCTTTCAGTAGAACTGAGAGGTCAATACTAAGTGGGTTAAGTATTCATTTCGGTCACTGAAAGGACACACATCCTGCCTGTCAAGGGTGCTTATTTGGTTCATGCTATGGCAAATTAATCTTGCTATACAAGGAAGTAGGCTATAGCAGCCATTAGTCAGTAAACCATGACATTTCTGCACTCTGCATGTAAAATAACTCACTCAACAGAAGCCTGTAAAGCAGAATGTGTAACAGTCACACAGCCCGCACTGAGCAGACTACCAAGGTTTCCACCTTACACTATAGTTAGAAGTACATCTTTCCCTGAAGGAACCTCTGAGATCAGCCTACATACACTCAAGGTACTAAGACACATAATCTTAAGGGGATACAATAGCAACGTTCCCCATTACCTGGAAACATCAAGTGGTCACTATTTTTTAAGGGGAGACCTGTACTAGGCATTTAGGTGGTATCAAGGGTCCCAAATTCACACTGAAATTTATATATTGAGGCAATCATCAACTATACTATCTTCTTAAGCATCAGACCATGAAAGGAGCCAAAGTTATGTCTTTAATTAGGTGTGACTGACCTACAACTATGAGAACTTGGTTGCTGTATTTTCACTTGTCCACTAGGGCACTATTTTATCAGTTATGTGCCATTCTGCTGTGAGCAATTTTTTAGTTCTATGGCATGACATCTGCAAAATGTAACTGGAATGAGAGTGACAGTCTTTCTATTACCTTAAATGAAATAGGAAAAAACAAAAGAGATCATTAACTCAAGACTCTCAAAATGTAGGGGGAGTAATACTGGAGGGCGGAAGAGGTGACCAGGGAAGATTACACAAAAACCTTAATTTTAGCACTTTTTAAGTTCTGGGAGCTTCATCTTGCAACAATTCTTTAACATAGTATTTTATATGAAGTACTACATAATCTGTTATTCTGTTAATACTAAAGGTACCATGCAATTCATAATAATATTTAAAAAAATAAAAATGCATCTCCCCCCTTAACTGGTTGTGTCTGATAGCACACAATTTAAATCTTGGCTGTCCCATGGAGCATTCTAAGCAGAAAGCACGAAATATGTAAATGAGATAATTAGGCTGGAGATGAGACAATTGATGCAGATGTACATCTACACATGAAGATTCTGGGGACAAGGAAAAGGCCATGAAGTACTCTTCCTTAAGCCTTTGAGAGCTGTGCTACAGATTTATTAAGAAGGAAGAAGATTTCAAAATAACTACTTCATTGCAAACCAATTAAAATTTGAATTATACTGTCTTAAGTTTTGAAAAGCTGTCAAACCTACAGATAATTCCTCAGACCTTAATGCTACAATGCACGCACAGTCTATTTTATGTTTGCATGGAATAACATATACCACAATGTGCTATGGGATAAAAACACAGCACATACATATTGAAATACATTTAATACAGCCAAATTTTATTTTTAAAATCTAGTTCTACCTGATGTGCTCAGATGTGTTCTATTCTTTACGTGTGTTTATATGTGGATTATATGTGGATTGTAAACTGGATCAATTTGTCCTGTAATAGTAATAGACTGAAAGCATAATAACAATGTGAAATTAATGCTCCTAAGTGATGGAACTGGACTGTTATTACTGCAAACATGGGGTCTGGACTTCTCTTGTCATGTACTTGATATCAACTTAATTATGTTGCCACTGAAGTGACTGATTTTAGTTAGGGTTCAGCCTTTGGCAGCCACACTAGCCTTGTGCTAGAGATCTTGTAGGGCGCGTACATCCATACTGGCTGTAGGTCTGCAGAGATAGCACATATGATTAGGGATTCTGTGGACTAAAGGTATTTCTAGAAAATTAAAACTTATTTTTACTCCACAGACTATTCTTTGCCTCTAACCCAGGTTTTAGGACAGTGTTTGCTGTGTGGCTTACTGTAAAATAAGGAAGCTTTCCTTTTTCCAACTATTTTACCAGCATTCAGAACACTCGATGAAAGTGTATATCCCACTGTGCCTCGAGATCAGCAAGAGATTAGCACTTTCTGAATTTAAGGGCTTTTGGTTTTCACTGTTGTTGGTCCTCAGCAAGAGAGATTTAGAAGTTTATTTGAGCGATATTCGCTGTGCTGTATATACACCTTCACAGACCAGATACAGTCTGCTCCATTATCTTGATACACATATTTTGTACATTTAAAATATTAGTCCAAAACTTCAGCTGGCATAAATCAATACAAATCACATAATAATTGACAGAGGGACCTCTGTGCTTGTGCAATTAATGTTTTTGTTACAGAGTAAGCAGAGTACGGAAGAGAAGTATGAACAGTATAAATGGTGCCATTGATCTTTTAAAGACAAAAAAAGAGAAATAATGGGAGACAACAGTGTAAAGCTAGAGCTTGGCCACTACCTTTGTTAGGGAAGCAACTAGTAAACTCACACAGTAACCCACAGTAAATGCTACAGGGCTACATGTAAGAGAGAGTGTAGGAAACAGGTCAGTAAGCAGCAGATCAGTATTTCACTGGGAGTGCACAAGATTGTCAGCAAATGTGCCCCCCTATTACTCAGGGTTGCGTTCATTTTCTGCTGCATTCATGACAGAAATCTACAGCAGTGTAATACAATCTCATGAATGCACCATTAACTTCTGCAGATGCATCTGGAAAAGCATGGTAGAATTGCTTTACAAGAAAGATAAAAAATTAATTTCAATTATGTTCGACCATGTGGCATCACTTAGACTTCCTCTACAAAACATTTAAAAAGTATACTGCTCTTATAAGCTATCATTACAGGTATGCCACCTTTTTGTCACCTTTTGGAAATCTGAAATATACTCACAAAAGAAGAATTAAGGCTAAGAAAAGATATAAACAACAGAAAATAGAAATATCAAGTTAGAAACCTCCAGAGTTTTCAAACTTGCATCCTTCTGTAATTATCTGACCGCAGTGAGCTGAAGACTGTATAGATCATCACCATTCATAGTTATGAATAATGATAGGTATTTGAATAGTCAGTTCTTCCATGGAAAAGCTCAGATCAAATGAGAAAGCTTAATTGAGGAACTTTCTCCATTTAATTAAACAGAAGTTCATTTTTCAAGTTCTTGGAAACCATCAGTGCCTACTGTTCTCATTCTTGGGAGAAAAGATTTAGTCAGCAATATTCAGCAGCACCAACTGTGTCCCCAAATGCTCCTCATCTTAGTAGAGTCTTTTTAATCACAGGAGATGTATTTCTGTAATATCCTTTGATCCAGAAAGCATCACTAAGCCAAGATTTGAGGAATTATTTCTTCGCATCTTCCTTTTGTTTTTCCCTAGCTCTCACCAAGTGCTTCCCCCCCATCATTGGCAATTTCCATTTGCTTATATTTTCCTATTCCCTTTGTCTGCTTTCTTTCTCAAGGGATACTGGTCCTTCTATTCAATTGGAGGCTGTTTGCTCTAAAAATAAAATCTGAGATGGATGAAGAACACAAACCAGAACGGTTCTTGTGAATTTTGGCTTTCCTCAAACTAAATATGTATGGAGAACACTAACACTGTTGATCATAGGTTTGGGTAGCCATGGAGACAATGGCGGGTAAAGCCACAAACAGATTTTTAGCACTGGGTTCAAGGCCTATTTTCTTACTTTTCATACTTAAAGGTAATGCATGCTTGTATTTAAGGCATTGGTAAAATTGTATGTAGTCACCAACACCTAAATACCTGTCTAGTCATAACCTCCGTGCTCCTTATAATAAATAGAAACAGATGAGGAACACAAATTTAGTGAACATTGGGGTGTCTGTGATTTTAAGCTATTTACTACTAACATTTTAACCTGGCATAGAAACCTGCCTGCTGATGAAACCTCCTTGCTTCATCCAGACCCAGTCTTCATCATGATACCGTGTATTTTTCATGTGTGAAAAATGGATTAGTTGTGCAACGCTATCATTCTTTCTTGTTGCGGCTTTGCAAATAGATCATGCTCCCTTTGCACACAGGTTAACAACTATGCTGAATAAAATGGGGTCTAAGGAGATCTGGAGCAAATAACTTAATGAGAATTTTCATGATCTGAATTTATGTCAAAGTGCACCTGTGAATGCCTACAGCAAAATACAAATTAGAAAATTTTCTGGTCTGAAGCCTGCCTTCAACTGCAGTTCCCACATTCTGAGGGTGGTATTTTTGATCTAGGTTGTTCTCAGACAACTTTAACATTCCTACCAACACAATGCAACAATTACTAACAAATCTTTATCTAGATTTTAAAAAATATATTCTGTACATGCAGCACTGCCAGAGTGCTAAGAAACCACCTTGTGCAGTACTCAAACACAGAAGACAACAAATGTTTTCTTAACTATCAGCCAGCCATCTTTCCTCAAAACTCATCTCATCCAAACTCCAAACACTCCTCAAGTTTCCACAGACCACTTTACAGAAGAGATTGTTTCCCTGTGATGAGAAACTTCAGTGACTTGGTCACTTGACTAGCCAAACTTCTT
Organism: Gavia stellata; assembly: GCF_030936135.1. Lineage (NCBI taxonomy): Eukaryota > Metazoa > Chordata > Aves > Gaviiformes > Gaviidae > Gavia > Gavia stellata. The sequence continues at coordinate 10,162,480 of NC_082603.1, read as the reverse complement.
GATCATTAGCAACATTAATTTTGGAGGCCTAAAATATATATTTTATCCAACACATTTAGGAGATAGCCACCTTATTCAAATTCATGTGCATGACTGTTTATATGCATAGTGTGTAACGTATATGTAAGCAAAGAAAATGGTTAGCTTCAAAATTTGTTAAGACCAATCCACAGTAATATTCCCATTCCAATTGCCAAGTTTGAGGTTCTGGATACTGCAGGTACGAATCAAGTCTCTCCACTCCGTATTAATCTAGACACTGAGCTATTACTGTTCAACTTGGAACATATTACAGTTATATTGCAAGTACTCGTCAGGCTTTTTTTTTACTGAAGATTTACAATTACAATAAGGTCTCATGTCTGATTAAGGAGTGCATTTCACTCAATACTAAGAGCCTTGGGGTGAACAGCATAGAAAATTTATTGTGAATGCAAAGAAATGACCGTATTACTTTTCCATTTAGCTACAGGCATAAGTTCCTTCAACACTGCTGAAAAGTTTTAATGATACTACAATATATGTCAGAAAATTTAAAAAACTATAATGATATATATGGTAAGAACCCAGTATTTGCCTGGTAAAATAACACACAAATATGTTTAAATAATTCATGAGACTGAATACACAGACTGTCTGAAAGCCCTTTTATTGTTTCACACTACCAAAAAAGGAAGACTACCTTTACATAGTGAAGAGAAAATATTAAAGTTGTTACCTCCTTACAGGAGAGAGAGAGGATTCTGGAAATCCTAATGATAATGAAACCCTAACAAAAGCTTCAGGGATATGAAAACCAACACAGCAAGTTGACTAGCAGTCATATACCTAAGCAGAAAAAAGCAGCTGCTGTTCAGAAAGAAACAAGAGATCTTTCCAGTTATAAGTTCTGTAAGTAGCACAGGCAATAGATCTTGAACTTTAGCTGAATCACTTCTACTAACAGTCTATACATACAGTGTCATTAGGAAGCATCTAGAGGAAATGATCACCCACACGTTAGCCCGTCTGGTACTATAGCCAACAGAAGCAGTGAAAGAATAAAACCTATCCAGTGTAACAATTGCTAGACGGACTTCACATTTTTTAAGAGTCAAGTGTGGTTAAAACACATGTTAAAAGTTATGTTCCAGATAATAATGATGATGAAAATGCTGAGCAACTGCAGTTTGGATCAGAGTCCTGTAAATATTCACAGAAATACAATAATGAATTATTTAACTGTAGAAATACCATTTATCATTGAAAAGCACAAGACTGAACCAACAGACCAGATATAATCCCAGTCTTGAAGAGTTTACCAATCCAATAGGCATGTGCGTGATGTTGAAAGAAACTCCTTATGTTTGCTCCTTTTTAATTATGCTTAGTCACAGCATGCAGTTTACAATTAGTGAAATGGGTAAAGTGCTTTATCATCAATATATCATCATATGCATATATAAACACACAACAGGCAATTTTAAGACCATCTTATGAATTAATGTACCCTGTGAGGTACAGTGAAATTATAAAAATTTTGTAATGATTTTTTATATTAAAAGATATTAAATAGTTTTTACAGTTGGTTTCTGAACATCATGCACTCATAATATAAATACAGTATCTCCCCAGAAAGTACTACATAATCCTGTGGGTAGATGAGTCCCACAGAATTAAGAAAATTAAAAAAAAAAAAAAAATAATTCCAGAAAAGAAGTATTTTTTCCAATTTTTAAAATACTTATGAGACAGTCAATCACCGAATGGATAGGTAGGAACTCAGGATTTCTCTTCTATGGATCAAGACCAACACAACCTCAGTTGTGCTGCATAATATAAATATATTTATATATGTGTGCTAAGTGCATTCGCAGAGTTAAAAAATGAGTAATCTTCTTATTTGTTTGGTTAATATTTCTCTTCATGTGAATGAAAAATTGCTCATTCCTCCCCCATAGTCACATCTTCCCATGACAAAAGGCAACTTATTTCAGCAAAGACACTGTGTTTTCTCTTATTACGTACATGGTCCCCTGAAGAGAAACAGCTGAACCGCATCTCAACAGCGGAAAGCACAGCACAGAAGCACATTTCAATGCTTTTTTAATTCCTATTTCCTCGGTTTAGATGCAAAAGCTCCCATCCCATCTTACTGTCAAAATGTGTCTTTCAAGCATATACACAAAGCATTTTTGCTAAGAAGCAATGATGGAGACTAAATAGTACATGCTGAGAAAGGCAAAGTTTAGCAGACAATTTCATAAAAGAAAAATGACCTTTCTAACACTGCATCAACTTCACTGCACTTTAAAATAGGTTTAACTTTAGGAGTGATTACGAATTGTGTTCTCACAGATGTGGAAGATGTGACAAGACATCATAAAACCTCTATCATGATCTTCATGTGGAAGACCCTGCCATCTCACTTTCTCTTTTACTTTTCCCTCCTATTTAGCAGCCTCCATTTCATTCATGGAATTCAGCATAGTTTGAGCTACACATTGAGACTTTCTGCAGTCTAAATCATCTATACTCTCATTTTTTTCTCTTAAACAATTATTTTCCCCAGTTTTCCCTTTAATCACAGCAAACACACTAGATCATTTAAAAATTTAATTGTTCCTTTTCTTATCTAACTGCTGTTTGCTCATTTTGGTAATGTTTGTGTCTATGTATTTTTTTCAAATACACTCAAATTTATTTGTTGTCTTGTATGCTTAAAAGTTTATGTTAAAAGGAAAACTATGGTATTTTATGAAAAATAGGAGAAATAAATAGAAGTTATGTTAATTGATTTTTGTCTTGAGCATAGTGAATCCAAATATCACGGTAATAATTGGATGCTGGTTTTTAAAATGGTATTAATTATTTTTTTTTTTAAATAAAAACCTTTCTCTGCACTTTTTTCCACTGTTTACAGTAAAATGCTGCCTCCTTCTATACCTTACATTTAAAATACTACTGCCTGTTACAGGATGCGAGTTTCCTTCCATGCCTATTTGTTCAGTGGCCAGCCCTGAATGCTCGGCAGCTTTCCAGCATGAGAATTTGGACTTTAGGAGCCTGACCTTTAAGTATTCTGCAGTCAGTGTGAAAGTTTCCATTGATTTCAATGGCATTTGGAGCAGGGTCTTGGCCCTTAGTGTGACCTTATTTTCTGCCTAAAATGTAAATTGTTGACAACATTGTCAAAGGATGGTAAGGTAATCAATTCTATTCCAGCTGTAAATTTAATTCTATTGGCTAGTGAAGCCTTAGAGATATGTGTGAAGAATATTCTAAGCCAGCACAATATTGTAAACCTGACCTTACAAATTTAAAACAAATACAGCAAAATCTTTAAACACACACACACACATCCACTATAGTCCCATAAATATTTTTAAAGGAGTTTATAGGCTTTAGTATTTCTAAAGATTTTAAGTTCAGGACACTCTTCCAAACAAAGCAGTCAACTAAGTCTATAGATAGCAGAAAATAGCAGAGATTTTTTACTTCAGTGAAAGGGAGTTTTCATCAGCTGAGGACCTGGCCATTGCATTGTTTAATATGTAAGAAGAAGTTTCTTGACATATAGTTATAGATATATATCTTGAGAAACTCTTTTCTTAGTTCATTAAAGTTAATTCATGTCTCACCTGCATTAAAACCATGAGGCTAGCACACCATCTCATCAGAGAGCAAAGTCCAGCACCAGTTCACACCACTGACCATCCAGGCAGTTTCGTTCAAATAGTACAGACCCAGGAGCTGCATTACTATTCAGTGCAAAGAGCTTTCACTCTATGATGTGAAAGACTGACCTTTCTGCCCTATGCAGCTGGTGGTTCAGAGCCAGAGATAGCATTTATTCAACTTGAGCTGTCAGATAGAAAGGGCAAATGTACCAGCAGGTAAGTGAATTAAGCACTGTTCAGTAGTTAGTAATATCTAATTATTCATGACATATTTGTCATAGGCTGTTAGAAGACATTAAAAATGCTAATGTCTGGCCATTCTATTCAGTAACACATCTGCTGAGAAAGAGAGTGTATGTGTTTCAGGTACTGGTGATAATATTCCTGTTTTCTTCCTCTCATAGAAAATGTATTTCATAATTTTATTTACTTTCAAGTGGACTGCAACCTCCTTTAAGAAGATGTAAGACCTTATGAAAAAGCAAAATAAACAGAGCTTGAAAAATCCATAGTTGCTTCAAAGGCCAGTCTAATAACGCAGTGTAATGTCTGCTATTCATAATCCAGTCAGAACGTTGCACCATTGCTCTGTATCTTTCCAACGCAGCACATAGAAATAATAAAGGATGCAAATGCCTGCTAACTATTTAACTTTCTTTCTGGATGCTATACTAGGGTTTTGCTAGTTTGCTAGTTCACACTCATGAAATCCATTACTGTAAATGAGACAAATGTTTGACCCAACCTCTATCAAGTTAAGCAGTAAGAGGATGAAGATATACAGACTAAGATTTGCATAACCCAGTACTGAAATCTTTCTCCAATATAATCAGGTATTTCATTTCTAGAAATGAGCAAATTTAAGTAACTTCTGCTGCTCCTCACACTTCAGTGGAAACAAAAGCATCTTCAATGTGAGGCTATCTTGCTCTGAAATGAAAATGTAAATATTTCTACAGAGGCTGCTTCTGGCGTTCTTAATGAAAGGACTAAAATTTCTGAAGACAGCTGAACTAGTGCCAATCTATATAGCTACTGTTTTACAGTTACAGATAGAGCTTGCATTCATCACTATCCTCATTTTTACTGTTATTACCATTAATGTAAATATATTTTATAAACAACTTCTGTGTAAGGATTGTTTTGGTAGTTATAATAGTACTGACATTTGCTTGTCAAGTATAATATGCCCTCATCAGGCATATAAGAAAGTCATCTCTTCCTCCTGGCAGTTTAAGTGCCAAACGCAATCAATTCAATCACTTGGCGCTTAGCTAAATTGCATGTACTTCCTGACTTAGAAGCCTAACCACATACTGATTGACCTGATCTTTAATGGGAATAAAGATGTCTAATTCCTCCCATTTCAGTACAGCCACATCCTTGACCATTAGCTGAGAGGATCCAGCTAAGTAGCCAGTATTTCACACTGCTCAGATAACCTGTAGCACCAAAGAGATACTGACTGACGTACATTCTAACCACTTTCCAACAGACCTGCCTCAGAGCAGGCAAGAACCTTTCAAGGTGGGGCTCCAAAGGGGCAGTTAATCTGGAGAGTCTGTAGCAGTCAGAGCATGTATTTATCATACTGAAATTACAGCCATCTGGATACGTCTGTGTATACTGTTGCAGTCTCCATCCTTGGAAGTTTTCCAAATCTGTCTGGATAAAGCCCCAGGAAACCTAGTCTGAGCTCATAGCTGACCCTCCTTAGAGCAAAGGCTTGGATAAAAGACCTCCCAACGTCCTTTCCAACCTGAATTATCTTCTGACTTTTCAGAGAGAATAATAAGTAATCCTTGAAACTTTAATTCCTGAAAAAATAGAAAAACATAGATAAACTGATTCTTCCACAGTATACACTGTTTAGTGTAAGTTTAGAGAATATTGCAAGGAAGGAAGCTAGCAGGGATCCTACATATATAATTACTGTCTTTTGTTTGTTCAACCACTTCTTGTAACTTTCCTTTTCTAAATAACAGCCAAGTAATATCCAACATTAATTGCTGAAGTCAAGCCATGCATAATTCTGAACAATCCTAATATTAAATCCTTTGTAAGGAGAAGAATGATTTTGAATGCAGCAATTAAGCACTTAGGAATACAAGCATCCTCAGTTCATGCACACACGTCTTTAATACTAACTAAAACTACAGGCCCAGATTAAGAGAGAGAGTAGCTTTAGTCTCAGCATTGTATTAAATTAGGTTCTCTATAAATAAATCTCCTGAGCATGACTGTCCATAATTTTTCCCAATAAATTACTTCAATTAAATGGAGTTCAAGATGTACTATAAAATGATGACTGTTTCTTTACAAATTCTTAAATGTTATCCTACAGCAGGGCTCTCTTCTTCTGGGTTTATTTACCTGAACTACTTCAACAAAGGAGAATAAGATTTCTCTTGCAATTTTGTGATTCAAATTTAGAACTGTTTGGCCTGAGTAAGTGTATCCTGAAACAGTCTCTGTAAACTGGATTTTTTCTATATGCAAAATATAGAGAGGAATACATGTTAAAATCACATACCATGAAAACAGACAATTCAATAGAACTAAATGCACAAAGGCTGAAGTCACCACAAATAATGAGGTAACATGTATAAAAAAAACCAAACCACAAACCAAACCAAAAACAAACAGCACCAAAGGAAACACAGAATCTGCATGTTTGGTGAATAGGAGCCTGTGGGCAAAAAATAGACATTCATCGGTATGAATGTCTGCTAAGAACACCTATTTAAAGGGAAGTTATTCAAGATAATAAGTTGGAGACAGCTCAGCTGTGCTTATAAAATATAATGCAGTACATTGTATTGGGAATCATTTCTATTCATCATCAGTCACTCTCTAGCTGCAACAGGGCAAAGGCTTCATCTGTACTTGTCCTGTCCATCATGCTGAAGGGTTTGGCCAGAACCCCAGCAAGCTGGCAAGAATCAGTTGGCAAGTTCATGACACTGTCATTTAAGACCATCTCCTTGGTGAACTTACCACCAGCACTGAGCTTGACAGTGATAGTTCTCCCCAAAGAACTCGGAGACTGTTCTTTAACCAAGTTGTCTGTAGTCAGAATACAGATACACTGAGATGATTTTCTAAACCATCATTTGGCAAAAAGCTATTAATAATATCCTAAGGTTTTTGGTGCTTTCAATATATCAGACAGATGCAGCCACAATGTGAATGAGAGGTATGAAGGCAGAGGAGGAAGGAGATTGTGCAGAGCTGTGTGGCTATATTGTGTGATGGGGAACAGACGTGCCACACCAGGCAGAAAGGGAGCTGGGGCTGACCTCTATGAAACCCGCCCCTCAGCAAATTTACCCCTTTTAATACACAGGAAAATGTTACCTTTGAAACACAGAGGCTAGATCTCAGTGTAAATTATCTCAGATATGTTCACTTCAATGTAGTTATGACAAACTAGACCAGATGAGAATCTCCCACCTGCAATGTTCTAAAATTGATCAACAGACTTTTTTTTCTTTCACTGCTGAGTCACGTAAGTCATAAGCAATTCCAAAATACAAGGAAAAATCCAATCACAAGTAAAGTAAAACCCAAAAAACGAAAACAACAAAAGAATGAGATTAAAAAGCACTGGAAGACCTGAAAATAAAATAAAACTTCACATTTTAAATTGTAGCTCTGAAAGATTTATTAGCCATTGATCATAGTTCACTTTGTGAAACCTACTTTTTCATTTTCAGAAGTCAACTAGTTTCTCAGCTCTATTAGACTCACTCAAGATTTTTTCCCAAGGAAATTTACAATTTAAAAAGCCCTAAGTGGATTGATTAAAATTTCCTCACAACTTGCATGCATGTTTGGACAGCTTATAGTATTAATCTTTATTTAGCTATTTACTGTAATATTAGGGGCTCTTTGTGATGCTATGGTACTGTGCACCACGTGGGCACACAGTAAGAACTGATCTTTGCTGCTATTCAATCTAATTTGGTAATACCAAGGATAAGAGAAAAGATCAAAATATTTATTGTATGACTAATAGAAATAGCCACACAATAAATCAGTGGTAGAGAAGTAAGTCAAGTATTGATATCTTGTCAGTTGAGCAATTCATCCCTATAGGACACCAAAACCCTATTGTTCTCAACATGAAATAATAATAATTATTCCTCATTCATTTTAGTCTTTGTGATAGCTTTTAACAGCAATGCCATGCACTTTCCCAGGTCAGAATGAAAAAGCAAGCAAACTCCTCAGAGCCTTATAAGAAATTACTTGTCTGACACACTTGCTCATTACACTTGTTGTTCTCAGCCCAGCTTTCACTTTGTTTAACCCAGAATTTCAAATTCTTGAGCATTTTCTAACTTGCATGAGTAGACAAAGGGAGGAAAACCACCCCTTCTCCTCCGTGCAAGTGAGAATTTTGTCATTGACTCTACAACGGGCTGAGCTTTAACAAGTCCAGTATTCTGTTACTCCAGCCATAAAAGTTTCTAACCCTACATAGCCTGGTAACTCAGTAAACATAGCATTACCACTGCTTGTAATAGGCCACAAGCATTGGGTTAAGGTAACAGCACAAGCCTTAAGACTTCTCAGTCTATTTAAAAAACTACTAACTAAATGTTTCCTTTGTTGTGACATATAGAGGATTTTTTTGTAACAAAAAAAAGAAAAAGAAAAAAAAAGAACCAAACAGACTCCAGTTGTCTGATAACGTATTGTTATGTATTGTTAGTGTGATTGTCTGGTTAATGGTTTGAAAAAAAATGTTCCTCTGCTCCATTTGATGCTTCATGAAATGAAGCAACTTTGTCATACTTCACTGCATTTAGACCTAACAACATGTCAAATTCTCCTGAAATAAACTGTGGGCCATTGACTGAGACAATTTCCTCTGGCAAACCATATGCAGTGAAAAATTCCCTTACGATATATTTATTTATTTCATAGTAGGGTAGTCTATATTGCCACTACTCCAGATGCTGCAAAGTTGCTGAGCTTTGAAAGGGAAAGGCAAGGTACAAATAGCAGTCTTCAATACTACTGAGAAAAACTTTTTAACCACTTTATCATACGGAGTGCTTACTGAACTTGGATTACCCATTTCCTACTTTGTGGCTGAATTCCTAAACTGCTAAGTGTATGTCCTTCACTTGAAGCGGTGGTAAAGCTTCACAAGAAGTCACAACATTTCATTTTATCCTCCTTTATAGCCAATAGCATTGCCTGTTGAACTGCTAGGTTTATGTGTCTGCATTCTATTTCATTTCTTATAGCCTTTCTCAGAGTGACATCAACAAAAATGATTCTAAATAAATACCTAGGCACTCACAATTTATTATATGTTTTATGAGAGTTAGTACTGATAGAACAGATTCAATGTCCTCCCAGCAGTGATTTGTAATTCTGAATACATTTTAAAGAAATTTAAGTTCAGGTTATATACAATTTAATTAAAAGAAAAATCTTTAAATACTGTCAGTTCTCAAGGCTTCTACGTCACCATCTTTGCAACGCTTTTCTAGTCTCATGCCTAGACAACAAATTTACTCCAAACATAGGTACCATTTTCAAGAAACTTAATCTCTTAGAATCCTAATTTTCTTTTCAGGTAAGTGGGATTTGGGCTTCTAAGTTCTCCAGCTAGAAACTTGAGAAATCAATTTCTAAATCATCAATTTTAGATTCACAAAGGGATATATGTGCTTGCCACTTGGTATGCGAGTCAAGGTTTAGATCCTCCAGAGCCCTGTACATTTCACCTTTTCCCTTTGGATGTTATAGGAATGTACTTGTCTTAAACCACACACACAAGCACATCCCAAGATGGAAAGTATTGACTCCTGTTGATTCTGTTTCACTTTGTATAAATATTCATTGGCACAAGGATGGAAATCCAGTTTCCTCTAGCTCAGGGAAGTGATTTAACCACTATAGTTCAAAGTCAATCTTGGCTTTGCCTTGGAAAAAAGATTTCTCACAATCCATAGAATTTCCTATAGCTTGATAATTACAGCAGTTTAACTACATACAACTCAACCAGATCAGCCCCAACCACCTTACAGCAGAGAATTAACCAATACATGGTTTACTTTATGTTGCAGTTGTAAGCCCTGTAAGATCTTACTGTAATTATTCACATGTCTAAGACTCATTGAACTTCATTTAAGTAATCTGAAAAGTATTTGGGAGGAAGTAAGAATGTATGAATGAACTTTGCCAGTGGTAACAGTTTGAAAATGGTTATATTTTTCTATTAGGCTGCAAGACCTACATGAATTAGAAGAAAGATAAGAGGAAATGTTTAAAACAGGTTGGCTTTTTACATAAAAAATACTCTGTGATAAATGATCAGATGATATTTCAAAGGAACAATAAGGCTCGTGTGGAAGAAATCGAAGATTTGAAATTTATCTTTCTCCAGTCTTCCTGTAAACTTCTTTTTGTTTCATGTCCTTTTTGTGAAGTTTTTGGTGTTTGCTCATTGTGTGGATACCAAAAGCAAATGTCAAATATTTTTCATTATTTAGGAATGTCATTAAGGTTCTCAGAACTCCCAGCAATAGGATTAGTAGGAAACTAGGGTCTAGAAAGCTGCCACACTTCTATTCTTGCAAAGATTTTTTCTGCTGTTGTGAAGTATTTGGGGTGCACTGATGTTTCAAGAAAAGACTGACTTATTCAAGAAGTGGAAAGAAAAAAAGCAAAGGTTCTGCATTCAGTCCATCAGGGACTAGAAGAGCCAAAGGGACCAGAATTAAATACTTGCTCAGCCCCCTCATAAGGAGATACTGAATATGTTCCTGCTTATTGACATATCAAGTAAAAATTACACCATCTAGTGCTGTGCCTGGTGTGTTATAAAGAAAGCGGTAAAATTCTAAGCACAAAACTTACAGAAAAGACAAGAGTAGTGAACTGTGCAGAGTAATGGTGTTGCTTTATCACTTTACAGCTGCTGGATTATGGGGTTTTTTTATAGCTGTCCCTGTCAGAGCCCATGCAATTGGCTTGTTTGGAGGGATCTCTCTGGGAAATACTGTGTAACTGCCTGATGATCAGTATACATTTACACTCCCTCCTACTGAGATATTTACCTTGCAGATCCATATAGCATATGTATATCAATCCAGTTCTACTTTGCCTCACACCTTCCCATCTATTGCACAGGCAACTCCTTGCAATACAGAACCAGGAATCAGTTTGATTTTACTTTATCAAGTAGATCTTACAGTAATTTTGATACCTAATACAACAGATAGCTGCATGTTAGTCCCTTATAGCTGTAGTGCTGTTTATAAGTGTACAGTATATAGAAGTTCTAGACTCTATTCTGCAAATCATTAGATTTTAATTGTTCAGGTAGACTACAATGACCTTTATCGTATTATTAATCTTCAGATTTACTGATCTCTTTGCTCTATTCATTGTATCTTCATGTTCAAGCCTACAGTATGCTTGGCCCCCTTATAGTAACAAACAGAACAAGTTCGTTTTTAGGCACAATGAGTACATTTAACTTCTCCAGTTTTCACCTTCAACATGGATGAACTGCTCCCTCCCTTTATGTCTTAGCAGAATCTACTTGGGAAGCTGATCTCAATGAACACAGCAGAACTTGCTTGTGCTCTGCTTAACAATTCCGTGTTTTCATGAATACAGAGTAGGTCTTTAACACACACTTAGCAGGTTACAACTGCATAGGCATCTGTTTGCACCTTGCCTTTCAAATCTCAATGGTAGAATCATTCCTGCCATACAGTAACCAAGAATTGGAATTGCCCTTATCAATTCCAAAACATATTTCTTTCCCGCAGTAACTAGTTTAGTTGGATGTAACGGAACCAAATTCTGAACTGTGCAGTCACAGATTCCCTTTTCCTTGATGTGCCATGGGAACTTTGCCTGACTGATTATTACAATCAGCTTCTTAGAAAAATGTAGTCCCATTTATAGTACAATCTGGCTTTCCTGCTGTGTGAACTACAACTTTCCCATTTAAGTTAATAGAAATCTAGGAGACAGAAACAGAACTATTGCACTGCTAGTAGCGTTGATAGGCATGCTGCACGTAGACTGTTTTTCAAAACCTGATTTTATGTTTAATCATAATCAGTCAGTAATCATGTTGGTATACTGGTGTCTGACTTTGTCTTGATATCATAAGGGGCCTTAACTATTGCATAACTCTATTAATTATTTTTAATAAGTCAAATAAAATCTGCATTTACACATCCTCAAAGGCTGTTTGCCGAATTTCTGTGAGGTTTATTAACACCTTCCTGAAGCAGTGAGGCTATTCTTTCAGCCACTATCATTACCTACAAAGTCTATTTGAAAGAGCCACTTTTCAACAGGATTGTTCATTAGGATAGGAACTGAATAACTGAAATTGTTTAGCTGCAATCCAACATCTTACCAAGTTTCCACCAACCAGTGTTTTAGGCACTAAATAAACTGAATTCAATCTATCAAGTATTTATACCATATTTCCCAAAGTAAAATTTCATTCCTTTAGGAGAATGCAAACTTTCCCCACTATTTCGACATCAAAATTGTCATCTGTTAAATTAGATGAAATGGAGCAGACTCCAAGAGCTGCTCCCTGGAAACGCTGCATTGCCTGCTGGCATATCTGCCCAGAGCATTTTATACAGGTGGTTGAAAGACTCAGTTTAACTGTTCAACTCAGTACTTTCCTACTCTACTCTCAGGGCACTTTGTGCCAGTTTTACACTTTTTTATCAAAATCTCAGCTACATGATTAGAGTTTTACAGGTTTTGGTGTAGCTATATCTTAAGATGTTCAGCCTCGCTGCCTGTGATAAACTTATTATTATGATTACCTGTGATAGACTTACTATTATTATTATATAGAAACATATTTATTCTTAATTTCGTAACATTTCAGAAGTCTGAAGAGACTCTTACTTATCTCAGTCAACAAACGACAGGATGGGACAGGCTAGAATAACTATAGTACAGAAGAGCAATTTCTATCACAATCTTTTAAGAGATTTAGGGTTAATGAAAGTTATTTAGAAACCTGCTTGAAAAACCGCAGATGTGTTTACTTTTGAGTCTACCACTTTGTAATTTCCTCTGATGGTGTCCAACCTCCATAATGCTGCCAACAAATTTATATCCTACTGCACTGCTCTTCTCGCCTTTACAACTTCCTACCCAGCATTGCTCCATTCCTCCAGCAGTTTCTTTTCTAAATTTGAAAGCATACAACTTAGGGCCATCCTTCACTTTTTCCAAAACCAGCCTTGTCCATACAAATGATTTACAGACAGAAGAAAATATTTATCAGAAGACAACAGTAATTATTATAAATTATTGTTTTTATCCAGCATGAAAACAGTAATCAAACCCAGTTAAACACAAAACGGACATAAGAAATCTTGTCAACAGCTGAAAATGTGTGCATTTTCTGAAGCTATTGTTTCAACTATTTGTACTCTTGCAATACATGAACTTCAAGACTACATATTCCAATTCTGCCTCTCTAAAATCAGCATTGATCAGAGAAATGTCAACAGATCAGACCAGTGAACACTGTAAATAAAGGCAGCCCAACTGAAGATTAAAACACAAACAAGTAACAAACCAATGACCTCCCCTGTTGTCCCCACTGGATTTTTATTTTTGTTTTTGCACAACTTTCTAAAACTCTCCAAACCAGTGGTGTGAGCAGGAGGAAGCAGACAACTGGTTGAAATAACAATCCTGTGGATTCCTTCTCAGAATCTGGAAACTGAGCTGAGGATAACAGTGATATCATTTAGACTTCTCCAGTACAAGAAGAATAAGATGATCTTATTCTAATCTTAAAAATTACTACAAATAATTCAATTTTCAAAGCAATTTACACAATACAAGGTGTAATTTCCAAAGCAAGACACTTCACATTCATAGCTGAATTCGCAACTGCTCCTTGTGTCAATAGAAGGCTGGCTGATTTCTCGGTTAGCTGAAAAAGGACTCATGAGTGGCCCAAATGTTGCAAGAGAACAGAACTTTTCTCAAGTTCCCCAATTTTTTGAGACATCTGATTTTAAAGGAAACACTGGTGAGTTCAACCCATTGAACTCATTGGCTATTTGGCTTTAGGGAACCTAGTAATGCAGTATTAATCTGCTTCGCTACAAGAACTTGGATTGCACAACTAGGATCTCAATTGTATTGCCCAGCCTACCATTTTCACTCAGTAAGGAACACCCAATTCTGTACTAATTTCAAACAGCTAATTGTATAACATAACATTTAATGTGTTTACATACAAGAAAATCTAGACTTGCGTATCCTAGCAAAATACGATTGTTTTACCTAACACAGTGGTGTCAACCTAAAACAAAAACAAAACCCTCTGTATTACGTGGTATATTGTTCCTTCAGTAACTCTCAAATAAACCAAAATATATTGCTGTGTAAGAATAGTGCCATACAATAACACCCCTGTGAAAGTAAAGCACTGTACTGTGTTTCTTCAACAGAAAAAACATGTTTCTAATTCCTTTCTCTTTATACGTTCCCTGTTTGCGAGCATCATAAAGTCAATAACACAATCATAAAATTTACCAGTAAGAACTGTTTCTATGCTTTTCATTATCCTGGAAAAGACATAAACAAATTCTGGAGATGGATAAAGGCCAGTAATTTAATTCAGCTTTGTCCTGTTTTCAGACAAAATTTAGACCTATTACTAACTAAATAAAATAATATTGTGCAGATCAGCTTAATAAATACTTTAATTAATTCTAAACTCACTATCTTAATGACTACAGGAAGTCCAAATAAGTAACTATTTACTTTGAAAGACAATTTTTCCTTTAAAAAATAATGCAGAATTTTTCTTTTCTATGATAAAAAATTGCTTTCAAAAACTTGAGAAATTGTTAAAGAACAAGACTATGAAAATGGAATGTGAGAAATGAAACATTTATATAAGTAAGCCCAATTTGACTGTTAAGCACCTCAGAAAGTGATTGTGTGTGAGACTTAAAGTCAATGGTACAACTTCATTAGGAATCATCATTTTAGTATGCATCAGGTTTTAGAGCCACAAGAGGATTATTGTGGCTGTAAACAAGAAGGATCAGCAGTCAAATGTAGCTCCATAGCTCTGCAACTGCTTCATTACATGACTTCCGGCAAATAACTCGCTATGGTCCTTCCACGTGTTCGCTTGCTCTGTTGTAATTACACCATGTTTTGAGATTCTAGGTGAGAGGTACCATCAGATATATACATACGTGTAGTACTTTAATGTACAAGTTTTCTCCATCTACACAAAAAATAACGGGGATGGACTTTCTACGAAAGTCTCCATGATTCAAAATACCTCACAGAGATGATTGCTGGGCAAGTCTCGTAGATAGGAGGCAGAATGCAAATAAGCCAAGAGGTGAGCGCCAGTCCTCTCCGGGCACTGCAGGTGCATCTGTTCTTCATGGGGAAAGGAGAAGATGGGGCAAAAACCTGCACTGAAGTGTCGATTCCCGCTCTGTGTAGGGGCAGGAGCTTGCACAGACACAGCTTTCTCAGAAACTGGTATGAGACAGGACTATTTAAGCACTGAAAGCAGCAGGTTCCCCGCTATCAACAGTGGGCAGAAAAGACCATAGTATTGGATACGGAAAACTAAGCCTAGTGTTGACAGCATTGTTCTAGTCCAACATCTAGGCAAAAATCAGATAAGTAAATAGCTGCCAATTTAGCTTGGATGAAAAATTTAGAATTTGGGTTTTCAACATTGAAGATACTCTGATAGCAACATAGTTTGAGCAAAACTACATACAAGGCATTTGTTATTTCTCTGAGCACAGGGCTTAATTCCTCCCTGGAGTAGTTCCAGGGAAGTCAATGGAGTTGCCTGAGGGATAAACTTAGGGATGTTCAGATGATCACAAATGATCAAATTACTGCACTTTATGATATTATGCTCTCACCAGAGATGTTCTAACAGGTTGTATACGTTTCTAACTCAATTGAAAGGAACCAACTAAAATGAAAGGAACAAGTTTAAATCTCTAGCTTGCATTCACACTCCCATTTCTCCTGCCTACCAGCAGCCACACTTACCAATTTATCCCTCTCCCATTCCTTAGTCAATGACCTCAGTGACACACATGCTGACCTTGTGTCTGCTGGGCAACAATGAGCCTTAGTAGTTGTAGTCATTTACAGGCAGTACCTTCTTGCGCACTTACAATTGTGTGAACGCACATCAGTCAGAATAGTCTTAATTCAGAATAATTGTTTTGTACTTCACAAACTGGCACAATCCCACTTACAAGAACAATCCTGAAAAATATTTTTAGCTTTTTTGTTCCTACTCTTGTAACACGGTTACAATTCTGCAGCTAATAAAATTTCTTGTACATATATTCATAACAAGTTGGGTTTTTTGGTCATACACATGGACGCGCTAAAACAAGTGTCTGTTTTCTACCTCAATGTTGCTGTACAGTTGATTTTAGAAGGTATTTCACTAGAGGACACTCTGGGCATTAGGAAGACAAAACCTAAATTCCCTGCACTTCAATGTCCATTTTGTTTCTATGGAATGACTCTGAATATAGCAAGCCAGAGGATGGTTTGCTTATAGATGTATTTTCTGTTGTTAGTCTAAGAGCCTTTGGAATTTTTCTTGGACTTTTAACTACAGCTATCCAGCAGCTTGATAGAGTTTCCTTTGTGTTTTAGGAATTGAGGATATAAGCTAGGACAGGTATCTTAAAAAAGACACATAACAAGAAAGGTTGTTACATTTTTTAACAGAATTATTCTCATTAACTCTCTGGGATCAGAGATTTCTGCCAGTAGGCTTTCCTAGGCCTTTGCTTTTTTGTGTATGTGACAAACAGTACAATACTTATGAGGGACAGTATTTTAAGCAGGAGCACAGACTCAGGGAAAGAATATAAATTGATCTTCCTACTTGCAATGGAACAACTAACAGCAGAAAAAAAAATTGCATATTTGGGAATATGAGCAGATCGATTACCGGGTGGGGACAACCTGCATTACCTTACATAATTATGTAGATTAATGAACATAATTTATGATACCACACACTATAATTTCAAAGAATTATTTCCTTAGCTTCCATATACAAAACTTCTCTGATTTTTTACTATTCAAATTTACCCTGTTCTGTGAAGACAGCTATGTCTATTAAAGACTATTCAGCTAATTTATTATTCTTTTTATCCACTCCTCTCTAATATATTTTCTCCTGTGGATTAATAAAATAAGGGTCAGGCTTCAGAGGGTGACAAAGCATGAGTCAGTTAGGATGATTTATAGTTCAGCTGAGAGTGCTCGCACATTGTTAGATAAGTATTCCAATCAGTTTAAAGTTGTCTCCTAATGATGACAGTGAATGTTAGTGATAACTTCTCAAGCAAGAGCTGCCAGCATGCAAGAGTTAATAATGGCAGAAAAACAGGTAAAGGGCTAACTACTGAGGAGCCCTTGGAGGTTTTTTAAATTTGCATCTAAAAGAACATGACTAGAAAGCAGAGAATATAAAATCTTGTATCATCTTGTTTTTCAATTTAGAGAAGCATTCATCAGAATGAATGCTTTTTAATATTCTTGGTTCGTCTGTATTTTAGCATGGAACTCTCTTCAAATAGAAATACAAAGACAAATGTATTTCTGTAAAATGTATGAATGGTGTGAAGGTGAAAAAGGTCTTTAGAAACAGTTAA
Source organism: Gavia stellata (assembly GCF_030936135.1). Taxonomy (NCBI): domain Eukaryota; kingdom Metazoa; phylum Chordata; class Aves; order Gaviiformes; family Gaviidae; genus Gavia; species Gavia stellata. The sequence continues at coordinate 10,145,118 of NC_082603.1, read as the reverse complement.
CGGCTTGAGGGAATTCACCTATAAATAGAAAGCTACAGGCAAGATCTAAAATACTGAGCAAAGTGACTCATAACAGAGTATGTTAAAAATGGGCATTTGCAGAAAATACGACTCAATGCAGTATTAACAAATACTTATTAAGGAGTCATATTGAACAGCAAAGATATGTTGTCTTTTAGGTGCTGCAGACTCTACGCAGCAAAGGTTTATTTACAGAGAGGTATGCAGTGCCAGAAGAAAGTTACCTGCACCACTTGGACAAGGAGAAATTGAGCAATTCTGCTGATGAGACCAGTGCAGCTGAGCTTGGAAGAAAGCAGCCCTAGCTGGTGCTCCCACCCTCATTTAGTGCTGTCATGTCCAATGACCCCTGGGAGACAGGATTGTCCCAGGATATGACCATTTACAATACTAAATTATAGTGTTTGGGACTATTACTTTAGAAGATTAGAACACTTTTATATTGATCTTACACTCTGTTTCACACCCCTGAGGTAACTAGAGGCCCAGGGAGTGCCTCTAGCTCTATTTATGGTGGGGATTAAGGGAATTGTATGGACAGGATTACCTTTCAAATTTAATAGTTACCCTTTTGCTCAGAGATAGAATATTTTGTGACGTGATTGGTAAGTTCTGGGGCAAAAACTTAGGGGATAAGGCAGATATTTTAAGAATCATATATTGAGAGTGAAATATTTGACTCCTCTGATACGCTAACAACTAAGACAACTCTCTTTAAAAAAACCCACAACCTTGTGAAAGAATGCAAAAAACCTTGCATCCTCAAAGGTAAAAACTGTACCAAATATGGAACAGTGGTGTGTCAATACTTTGATTGTATTTGTTTAATTTGATAGACTGATGGATCTAAATTTAGATTCAAATTTCTCATAGTATTCCCCACGTACAGAAGATACTGTTCAATAAAACTTCATTGAAGTATGTTTTGAGTTCTAAAATCAATTCCCACATTACTTTGAGAATATAGATTTATATGCAAATCCTATTGGCTTCAAAGATATTCAAATGAGACCTGTAACAGTTATTGTACTACAATTGATTTCACAAATATTAATTTTTTAGCACTCTATAGAGTTTTCAGTTCATGTAGCCTTGAAGCTCATCTGATTACCTGATTAAAAAAAGCATTGCACTAAGGATTTGAAAGCCCTCAACAGTTTCTCTAGGAAGCTATAAAACCTGGCATTTAAACTCATAAGAGAAAAATAAATCAAGTTTTATATATTTGTTTCAATGGGATGTCTTTAACCTGTTTGTCTTGGAAACATGCTGGTAACATTTGAAATTTCTATTTCAAACTTATTTTCATGTAAATTGATTAAAAAATAAAACAAGTGTATGTGCGCCAAAATTAGCATTTTTGCAAGACAGACGTGGTAATGAAAGTGCAACCAATAACGGGTGGCAGTGATTGGACATCCCCACCGTGTATGTTGACTGAAAGACTGATCACTGGTTCGGTCCCTCATGCTCCTGCATTAGAGGCAGGAATGCATTTGGGTACAAGCCTGAGCTCTTGTGTGGTCCTGCCAAAAAGACAGAATTTGAGCTGGGGATACCACTTCTTCAAAGATCCATAGCACCAAACAACTCCCCTTTCTGTCCCAAACTTTAGGTGATGGACCAAGAGGCTTCAAAACTTTCATGCTGCCTCGAAGCCCTAGAAGCTTCACTTAAGGATTTAGAGAAGGAAAGCACTGAGAGAATTCCTAACATTCACTAGCCCTGCTGGGCAGGTGTGAACTCATTAACTCCTACGGTCTTGGCTATACCAAAGAGTCGCAGGATTTGTTCTCGGCTTTACAGCATCACATCTGAGAATCTTCTGAAGCTATTAATCTTTCCATCCAGGCATGACTAAAATCTTGCTGATTTTATCAGTCTGCTAGATCTGAGAGCTGGTCATTATGGCTGAGACAGGAACCTTGCAATCTGGACTCCTAAATTCAGTTACTTTTAAGAACATAAAACCACTTTTAAAATTTATTTTGTTCAAAAATGAAATTTTGGGGACAAAACCCCTTTGTTCTGAAAAGAAACCACTTTATTAAAATGTCAGTCTTCCACAGAACAGATCTAGCAACCAATTTTTGTCTGTCTTAGGCTACAGAAAGCCTCAAATGAGGGAAGGAATGTATTTTTTATTATAATGACCATTCACTACCTGATCCTAGCAGGCATATCAGGGATATTTCAAGTCTAACTTTTTTCTTTTTAAATACTACTTTACTAATGGCAGAGGGAAAAATGATTTATAAAGCAGAGATATGCCCACAAGGGGAAATGAACACATATTAAGGAAGCTTTAGTTGTTCGCTCATAAGCACTGGTGAGGACAGCATGTGTTCCTGAGTCATGTGCTCCTCCTCAGTCATATTCTGAATATCTACAGTATCTGACACCTCATGATGATACCTAAGTTTTGATTCTGAAGCAGAAGAGGGCTGTCTTGTCTTGCTTCACTTGTCCCCAGCAACAGAATACAACACTCCAATGTTTAATGTGCAATGTTTAATCTACAGTATCTGACACCTCATGATGATACCTAAGTTTTGATTCTGAAGCAGAAGAGGGCTGTCTTGTCTTGCTTCACTTGTCCCCAGCAACAGAATACAACACTCCAATGTTTAATGTGCAATTCTGATTATACCCTCCAATTATGCATGTAGAGTAATAGAAAACATTTGCTTGATCTGACTGTATATAGTTCCTTGATGTTTTCCTGCTAACAAATGAAAGTGTAGCAGCTAGTAATAACATCAGCTTCAATTAAATTTCATCTCTTATTTGAATACATCCACTTACTTTAAAGCCTGAGACATTTAAGTTCTTACTAATATGCCTTCATTTGTAATCCAGATTCCTGTGTTTCTGACAAAGGTCTGCATTTAACTGTAGAGGGAGCAACAGCAATCACTATGGTTAAGATTACAGAACTATTTTTATTTTATCTTCCTTCAACTTTTGAACAATAGCCATGATATTTTCTGTGATCAGTCTGAGCTTGAAGGTGAATACTTAACTAGGTTGATCAAAAATAAAAGCATCTTAGAGTTGGTAAAAACGCACATCTTTATTATAATATTCTACTTGTGGGGATTTTTTTTTTTGACAGCACTATAATTGAAACAGCAGTTTAAAGCTCAAGTTTACCATAGCAATAATTGTCAGTTGCACATAGTTTCTTTGCTTTTTTCCTGATGGATATTGGTTTTAACTTCGCTGTGTTACAGATGTAAGTCTTTGCCACTCAGGTGTTATCTCCAAAACTCATATATCATGCAGTTAAAGCCCACTCTGCTACCTCCAGTTGATCTTCCAGTAAGCATCTGCAGTGATTGATTGTGCATGTGCTTGGATCTGAGGTGCACAGTAAATAGTAGGATACAGACAAAAATGGCTTGGTCTGCCTGGATCATAAGAACATGAACAAGTGAAAATTTCAGGATGAAAAAGGGCTGCGATATGTCATTTGTATCTTTCTGTTTATTTGCTAACTGATCAACCTGCATACTCACAGAGAAATAATTTCTTGGCAGGGGTATCTTTGGAGCACAATGATTATTTTTCCAGAACAAACCAAAATGCTGTGACTTTGCTTCCAATGGTAACACTTCAGTGGAAAAAAAAAAACCTCTGCCAGCAAATGGTTGAGTTTGTGTTTAAATCTAAGGGTGAATATCGCAGATTAAAACAAAAAAAAAATGGAATCATTTGTGAATGATACAGTTCAGGCTTGCAGGCTTTTTGACGCCAACTTACGGCTAGGACTCTGTAAGAGTATGACAATTATGAAATCAATTATTCTTAGTCCTTTTTATAAAAAGAACAAGTATTTACATTTATCATTTTAAACACGTCCCTTTCTGAACTTCATTAAATCCTTCTTCTGTTCTGGAAATACAGATCACTGGTACATAACAAAAGTAATTACCTTCTCTACAGCATTATTTTTTATATATATTTTTATCCTCTGCATTTACTTTCTCCAAAGTAAGCACTTTCAATTTTTTAAATACCCTTCCTATGGAACACTTTTCCTCCTCTCTAATCATTTAATCATCTGAATATGAATCTTCTCTATTCATGTTTAGGAAGGGTTTTATGTGAATCCTTGGACTTTGTGGTGCTATAAGCTATGCTGTCTGCCTCCTCTTAAGGAGGCTGTAAATCTCTTCTTCTCTGAAGAGCATAGTATTTCAGGCTGCATTTTCTAACATTTCATATTTTAGTGTTTTATCAAGGAAGGGGAATGTTTCAGGCACTATAATTTCTAGAGGGCATGTTCAAAGCCAAAGAAGTCAATTAGAAGAAGGGAGCTAGGTAGTATTCTTTTCAGAAGAGATGATGTTCAGAGTTTTTAAAGGCTTATTTCAGGGATTAGCAAAACATTTTATGAAGATGTACATGAATTAATCAAGGGCAATTATAAAAATTGTTCATAGAGATAAAGCTGAATTGGCTATTGCAGATTATTCACATTGAAGTGGTCTTTATACAGCAGAAGCAACAGTGTCTGTCCAGGTTAAACGCAAGCTCTGTCTGGTGCACTGAAAAGAGCACATACAGATGTAAGACAAGTACATTTCATGACTATGAGGTTAAAAGGCCAGCATTAACTGTGTCATTGCAGATGCTATCACAGCAACTTGCAAAAATGAAATTTAATGCAAATGTTCTTACCTGATTTTAAAAAGTAAGTTCCTTCTAGAAACAGTAAAATAAATTAGTATGACCAATTTGTTACACAGGTTTAGATTCCATTTGCATTGTAACTAACAAGTTTATGAAAACATTACTTGTGCATCTTCTGAAATGTTCCCGTTTAAAATTTGTAATTGTATATAGAAGATTCTTTTATTATCATTCTAGTCTGAGGTACATTCAGTGTTCAGTCAATTCCAACATCCTTGATTGTACTAAAATTCTCAAAACAGTTCTTATTATAAAGTAGAAAGTATAGACTTTCTGAAATCAACTCACTGATGATAAACATTTTTTAGCCAATCTAGTGGTACATGATCCTAGAAAATTGCTTTCACTTTTTTGCCCTTGCAGCATCTGTTTTTGCAAACTTGAACCCCAGATGCCAGTTTCATTTGAAAATGAATTTCACACATTTGAATTGGTACATGAATTACAGTCATGGCTAGCGGGATCAGAACACTCTTGGAACCAAGTCTCAGAAGCAGAGAAGGTCAGTTTCTACAAAGAGATTGTTAATGACAAGGGTGAATAATTGGCACTTAATAAGCACTGAAGAACCTCTCATAATTACTTTACTAATCTTCCAAACTTCTTCACAAGATAGCTAGTTGCATCAATGTTATAAATAGCTGACTCAAAACAATGATACTTTTCAAACCTAGCTAAAACAAACTCAGGAGGGACTAAGCTTTCAGCAAGATGTTTACTTTAGTGACCAAGTACAGGTAGCTTTCGATAAATCTAAATCTCTGGCTTAAAAAATCTGGACTTTAAGGTTGCCCTGGAGCAAGTGGCAGAACAAGGTGTTCTACCACTGCAGTCCTGACTCAAGCTCAGATACAGCACTGAGTTCTCCTGACCATCTGCACAGTACAGATAATCAGCAGTTGGTTTTGGTAGTAGAAACCTACTTGTAATAGCGCAGCTCTGTCTGAGGATAATTTACCATCCTGCCACAGCTAGACTATTTCTCATTAGAAACTCATTTAACACTAGCTCAGTTTTTTCTCCAGTACATTACATGCAGACATACCCTCAGATGTTTTATCATATATGTTACTTTTGCAAGATGATCTGCCCCAGCAGATTCTTGTATCTACGCAGCTTAAATGACAAAAATAGGACCTATTCTCGTGTCTTCGTAAACTGTTTGCTATCCATTCTGTTCAAATAAACAGCAAGAATATGAGGTGAAGTTAACAACGGTCACAGTAGCTTTATCCTGCAGTGTAATAAAAACATCCCTAATTGAAAGTTAGTGCAAACCCTTGAAGCTATTTCCTTCCACTGCTTTTTACACAATTCTCATTGATATAAGAGCACCCAGCAAGAGAGGGCCTTCTGGTGTGAACGTATCTTTGCTTTTGGCACCTTACTCTAAAATCTGCTTGATCATTTAAGTCTTTTCTTCAAAACAGAAAAACAATACAAAACGTGTATTTATTAGATGTAATGCCTTACTATTCTTCCCTTTTGTTAAATCAGGCTGGAAACAAGAGGCAGAAGTTGCTCTGGCTGCTCTGCAACGCGTAGGATTCATGTCACTGCAGAGTCTGAACCCTTATTTTCAAGAAGAATTCTGTTCCATCGTAATAGCTTAATAAACACAAAATGCCATGATGTTAGTTTTACAGCAAAGTTAAACTTTGCTCTGTACAAATATATGGCTATCAAAACTTCTGACTCCTCTAATCGTTGCAATCAGTCCCTTAAACAATATCTTGTGTTACTACACTTGCATAGTTTGACTGATGTGTCAGCAACACAGAAGCAAGATTTCTTAAAAGGCATCTAAAATTGCAAGAAACAATTTTGTTCTTGCTGTTAATCACATTTTTAATAAAACTTTTAAACCAGATCAGACAATATGCACAATACGCAGTTGCAAGCATAAGCAGTCACATACTTTTGAATATTAAAAGTTGTAGTCACGAGCATTTGCTTATGCAAAGTTGGGCCTACAACTTAAAAACAATTTAACATCTTTCTCCAAATTGGCATACAAATTACACATTGAGAGCAAAGATAAAGATAAAAAAGGAGTTATGAGACAGACGGATTCAATCTTGAAAAGACTGTTAATTACTCAGAGATCATGCCTTGTATTTGGAAATGATATCGCAAGTTCTTTTTTAAGTGGGACTGTCCCATGAGATTGTTGAACAGAATGTCTCTTAAATAATGCTTATGCAATCACTAGTATGCGGTTTCTGCTGCTACTGTTTGACCAATTATTTTTTATAAATCTAGAAGTTCAGCTTGCTTTCATCTTGAAAAAAAAATAAATATCAAACCTTAGGTTGATGCTAATACTTGGACCCTTCAGTCATAATTTGAATATCTGTGCCTCTTTGCAACAAACGTTTGTCATAGTGCTTAGTTTACATTCCTGACATCAAATTTTCTTCCATCCTTAATAAATTATAGAACATAGTTTCAGCAACACAGTTATCGAAGCAGATAGCATTTGATTCAATACATTAAAATCCTATTATATTCCTATATCATAAGGGGATAATAATTGCTTTATTATTAAAACATGCCTTTCATTCTGACAGTGTTTAATGCCTTTTCTGAAATCAGCGTAGCACAATAATATTGACAGAAAAGCTAAAGGTTATACAGACAGCAAAATGTCATGTGTTAGCATTAGACAACATAGAAAAGGTTTCTATTTGTAGGTTTCATTATCAACTGCATTTTATGCTCAAAATATTTAATCTGTCTTTTTTATCTCAGAATCCCATGTTGACCTTCATCTTTAAGAGGATTTAAACTGTGTACAATGCTGCTGTTCAATCATCATTATTTTTGCTTTCCTGAAAATAGTTTCTTAAAAAAACAAATCCAAAATGTCAAATTCGTTATTAATTTTCTTCCCTTTCTATCACAGCTTTTTTCTTTTTTTTTTTTTTTTAAGAGCAGGAGGCCTGGCTGGTTAAGATATCCAGTACGTACATCACCTTTGTACACAGACAGAACTGTAAACCTGTAATCATCCAGAAAGTAGAGACTTTAGTGTTTCTGCATGTTTCAAACGTATTAATGATAAACTTTTCGTGTACATTTAGGAGTGTAGAACAGTAAAAGTGTGATCAAAGTGATTGATTCTCCTACCAAAATGAGTCTTAAATAAAAAAGCATTTTTGAGGTCACTTTCACAATGCAATCAACAGTATATTAGAACACCACCACAGGTGTAATAAAGAAAGTTTTTTTCCAACTAGGTGACTGCAGGTGTTCTACTGTTACCTTATTGCCTGGTGAGTAGTACAAAAAAGGACTTGCCAAGATTTGTATTTATATGCTTCCGTAAACTAGTGTTTCTAGAAGGCAGTTCTTCAGAAATTGAATTAGGGTTTTATGTTGGAAACAAAGAAGATAAAAGCAGCTAGAATATTTATAGTGGGTTTTTTGAGAAATGCTATTATATAAGCATATAAAATATAGATAACTTTAGCAAATAAAATTTGTAAATGGAAAGATAAGAGGATTAAGGGAACAATCAAGAAGATTAGTTCACTAACCTTGCCCAAATATCCCCCCACAGTGTAAGCTGGCGAAGTGCCACCGATTCTCACAGAGGTATGCCAATTAGACAGCTAAGGACTTGACCTACTATATTTACATTTTAACTTAGTTTAAATTGACCCTATCGTATACCTGAAATAAAATAAAAAATATTAAAAATCACTAGTATGTTTTTAAAAAATTCAAATAATACAAGCACACAAAATACAGGACAGCTTAGAGGTACCAAGGCAAGCTATTTTCACAATAGCATTTAGAAAATGGGTTAACAGGTAATATTACCAAGTGCCTCAGCAAATCGGAAGACTAAGCCCACTTTAAAAGTTGCATGGCTACTCAACCTAAATTCTACTGATTGCCAATGTGCCTAAATGTCTTCATCATATTTGAAAATAGGTTTTGGTCCTTAGAAGTATATACAAAGCAGAATAAAGTTACTGGAATGCTGACTTCTGAAGGGTCTATATACCCATGCTGTCTGTTGCAATCTATAGTCCCTTGTTATGCACCTATGCTCAGGACAATGGAGAGGAAATTAGATGCCTGCAAACTAGAGGCACAAAAAATACTGTGCATGGACCGTAGTGTCCAGTCTTTATGATATGCTAGAAAGGTTTATGGCATGGTTCTTGCCTCTCAGTTCTTGTCATTCTTTCAACCAGCAGATAACAGCCCACTCTGAAATCATGAAAAGATTCATAAGGGATTACATAATGATGGAAGAGACCATGCCTCAACGTCTGTCACTGAAACACACTCTTGCTTGCTATTTCAAAAAGTTTCAAGACACATGACATCTAAAGAGTTGGTAAGTGAGGTGTATTTCAGTGGAAGACCTAAAAGACCTGGTGAATCTTGAATACGTAGTGGTCAAAGGCTTAAGCTACTAAGCTGCATTTCATTATGCTCTGTCTGAATAGGTGTATATAGTGCCCAGCTGCGTGGAGAGCACACAGATATATGAATGCTGATTAATGCAGGTGCTGGAATGACTTATGGAGCTCATTCCCAAAAGGTTCTCTTTCTCAGCGGTTAGTTAGAACCAGACAGAAAATACATTGGAGGCTGAAATAGTTGTCTTAGGAAGCTAAAAAGAGCCTTACAACCATGATCTTCCTTGAAGACATCTTTCCCCATTCCATTTGTGACCAGTACATATTTTTGATTTGACAGGGAAGGCACTCATGAAAAATGACTGTAGGTCAGGTGAATCCAGACTAAATCTGGAATATGGGTGGAATTAAGTTTGACATAGGGACTGAAGGTATTTGCTCCTTCAGTTAATGACTTCAAATTCCAATTAACATTATGGACATGTGTTATTTACAGAGACTGAGATGGTCAGATCAGGCCATTGATGTGATTTAAACAGACCAGTAGTAACGTTCCGTTCCGAATACGGCATTAATCAGAACAGGAGGAGTATTTCACTTTTGTTTTGATACTGTCAGCTCTAGGACAGTTTGTCTTCATTTTCTAAACAGTCTGTTTAGAAACAGAGTGACAAGCTGGCATTCACATTCTAAGAGGAAAAATAAATTAATTCATTGGAAGCATTTGCTATCACTTCAGCTTTTATCCACTTTACACAGATCGGAAAAATAGATTATATATCCAAAGCCATAGCAAAGACAACATAAAGCATTATATATGCAAAGGACTTGCTAAACAAAGTTTACCAATCAAAATACATTTTCCAATAATCAGAAGGAAACTGTTTTAGCCTGCAAATTTTTTTTTCCATCACAGTGATGGAAACCATGTTACAACAAAGCCCTCTCAGAATTGCTGTTGATAAGTTCTCAGGCTTTTTTCTTTGATAGGAAAATTAATAAACAACTTCTGATGCATAGTGGGCATCTTTTTGTTTTGCTCTTCTTGCTGCGTGGTCTAGTGCTATTTAGAAATTCAGAAAAGAGACCTTACAATGAGGCATGCATCTGCTGAAGGAAATGCATCTCTGCACTCTGTTTATCTACAGAAATTTCTTCATACTTTACAATATAGATAGATTAAAACAAAGTGCTGCAATTCTAATATGTATGTATCTACTGGGTCATTTCTTGGTGAAAACGCAACCTCGAGTTATTACAAATGGCCTGCAGTATTGCTTTGAAGTTAATGTAAATTTTGGGCCTTAATGGATACATTTTTGGTTCTAATAAAACCTCTCAGTAAGTAAAATTAATTTTAGGATTAATATTCTATGTTAATTAAAATTTCTTATTTAAGATTATTCCTAATATTCATCAATTTATGTTAAATTTCAAGAACTGTGAACATGCCGCCTTGGACAGAAACCTGCATTATAATTTCAACTAGCCAAACATCCCTGTGTTTTCAGAAAGGAACAAGCACAGGCTGACTTTGAGGAGAGGAGTGAGAACTGAGCAATCTTGGCTCTAATGCGACCCTGAACAAGTGCCTTATACACTGCTTCAGTCTCCTGCTGTCCACATAATTTAAACAGACAAGCAGTGAAACTATGCTAACACACTAAGATGCTCACAGAAAAGATGCTAATTAACCGAAAAATGTTTCGTGCTTCTATTACAGTTGTTGAGTGGGTAACAGCAAATATAGAAACAGTTCAAGGCAACAACAACAAAAAAGCTGAAGTATACACACTTGATCGATTTAAGCTGAACACCCTATACATTCAAACGCAACAGTTTCCAAGACTCTGATGGCAGAATTAGGTGCCTGGTACTGTTAGCAGCTTTCCTTTTTTTCTTCTTCTGCCAACCTCTGATGTCCCAAGAGTCTCGAGATGCATGTTGAACTTGCAACGTAAGACTCTACTCACTAGAGGTCAGTGTTGGGCTGGCAGAGGCACTGCCACTGGACACGAATAATGAACATATTAATTAATCCCCCAGCCACACAGAGATGGAGGCAGGAGGTTGATACTAATTTTACAAAAGATCAGGAAACACTTATGGTACAGCAGTTTTCAGAACAACAAAAGACAGAAGCAGGAAAGAAAAAAGCCAACAATCCTGACAGGTGTCAAGGAGCTTTGCAAAGAGTCATGTTATTTCAAAAGCTGCATGGCGCAACTCCACTGCAGAACCGGGCCCAGGCGCACCAGGAGAGGAAGAAGCTGCAAGTCAGCTTGCAAGGGCAGATATTAGAGACGATGGGGACTATGTGACACAGCAGTTTGTCAACCAGAGAAAACTAAACCGGGAAAGAATCCTCCATACAGGAAGAACTTTCTGACAGCACCACATTTTGGACACCCATTTGTGATTAGTCATCTATTTAAAAAACCCTTTTGCTGATCTTAGCAGTGACTTGAAAAATTAAATGATAGAGGTGAGGGAAATAAAAAGAATTTCTACCACGTATCCACCTTATAACCTGAAATAAGCTGTAACAGTGCAATTGAAGCTGGCTGAGTTACACTGAACTGAATTTAGTGGCGTGCCTTTTTTTTCCTTGCAGTCATTTGTTTTTGCTTGTTTGAGAATCTGGCCTGAGGTACTGCCTGACGGTCTTGGATTTTGCAGAACTATTTATGTCATTTTGTCTTGTAAATATGTACATACTATTTTTCTGCACCAAACCTGTGTAAATTTTTATCTTCTTACAATGGAAGTGAAACGTATTTCAGTCACGGATACTTCCTAGAAACTTTAAATAAATTCCATTTGTTTCCTTCAGTTCCTTTCACAATATCTTTTACTGTTGGCACCCACTGGCATCAATGTAATAGCAAACAGAATCACAGAATCACTAAGGTTGGAAAAGACCTGTAAGATCATCAAGTCCAACCTAAAAAAAAAAAAAAAAAGACAAAAACCAACCCACCCAACACCACACAGCACCATGCCCATCAAGCCACATCCCACAATGCCACATCCACACGCTCCTTGAATACCTCCAGGGAGGGTGATTCTACCACCTCCCTGGGCAGCCTATTCCAATGTTTCACTACTCTCTCAGTAAAGAACTTTTTCCTAATATCCAGCCTGAACCTCCCCTGGCGCAACTTGAGGCCATTTCTTCTAGTCCCGTCGCTAGTTACATGGGAGAAGAGACCAACACCCACCTCTCTACAACCCCCTTTCAGGTAATTGTAGAGAGCGATGAGGTCTCCCCTCAGCCTCCTCTTCTCCAGACTGAACAACCCCAGCTCCCTCAGCCGCTCCTCATCAGACTTGTGCTCCAGACTCCTCACCAGCTTCGTTGCCCTTCTCTGGACACACTCCAGCACCTCAGTGTTCTTCTTGTAGTGAGGGGCCCAAAACTGAACACAGGATTCGAGGTGTGGCCTCACCAGAGCTGAGTACAGGGGCACGATCACCTCCCTACTCCTGCTGGCCACACTATTTCTGATACAGAAACGTTATTTTGGTATCTCTTTTCACGTAATTGCTGATCTTCAAGGTGTATATACTGTTACTCTAGAAAACGTTGAGGCCTTAGAATACACATAATGTCCATGTTTTATTTAATGCTAAAAGGACTCTATTCAGTATTGCTATTTCACTGAGCTTTTAAAACCCTATTAATTCATATTCAGAAGGCTCTCGCTCACTCAGTTAGCCAAACCTAGTGCCCTTCAAGAAACCCCCTATCAGAGGGGTAAGTTACCCTAAAAAAAACAGTAAAAAAAGCTTTGCATTGATCAGAAGCTACTCAGGAAGGAGATCTTCTCCTGGCAAGTCTACATAAACAGTTCCTTCCTACAACTTTTCCCAAATAGATCATCAAGATAAGCTGAGTTTTCTTTGATGGGAGACTTGAAACCTCATGAAGAGAGGTGGATGTCCATCTCACTAATGATATTTCAACACCCTAAAAAGCTGGAATATTTTTGAAGGTGTACATACAATTTAATAAGGGCTAGTTCCTGACTCCAAAACAAGAAATAATTGATATTTATTCAGCTTCCTGAAACTGCTTGAGAGCATCTGAAAATCTTGGGACACCTAATAGAATATAACCATTGGTATTTTTACAGACTGTTAAAATATGTATTTTCCAGATACAATTTTATATATTAAAGTTACCAAAATGTGTTTTTTGTTTTAACCAATACTTTAGAAACTTAAGCCTCAGAATTCAATCTCTCTTTCTTGAAATTGTTTTTGTTCTAAATAGAAGTTTTCTCTCCTGCTTTAATCTCATAGCCACTCTTTCTTTAGAGCAATCCCTGGGCTTATTTCTGTTTTTTTCCCAGTGTTATTTTTCTACTTTTCTTGGAACCTACTTAAAAGACTTCACTGCCTTTGTTTTCAGCTTCATAAAATGCTCCCTTTCATTCATTTTACTCATTGTATGAGAAAGGATATTTACAGGAAAAAAACAACGCCCGCCTTTCTCTCCTCTTGTCTCTACAGTTTAATGCGTTCTGTATGCCATTCTACTTTCAGATTAGTGGTACCAAATAAATTTCCCCGAAACAAATGAGCGTAATGAGTTAATGACATTGAGTATTTCAGAGAAATGTCATCCCATTCAGTTCCATGGCAAAAAAGGCCTTGAAAATTAGTGACAATATTTTCTGAGTTGTTGAAAAAAAACAAGAAATGGGCTAAGACACTTACCTCGAATCTGAAATAGGATGGCTATATAAAGCAAGTTTAATGAACATATAGAGGTTACTCTTAAATAACAAATTAAAGAAATTAGTAAGTTAAATACTCTTTAGTATTTTTTTTTCATAGTAGGAATTAGTTCTTTTATTTAGCTATACCTTTGGCAAGCAGCAGAGAGAAAAAAATATTACAGATTGATATTATTGTTGTCAGCAGTCTCTAACAAAAATAAGTACATCTTTACTTAGTTTAGTTACATGTTAATTAAGTTCTGCTTCAAAAAATTTAAATAGGACATTAATAAAATGAACTGTGGTGTTTTTTATGGTAATCCTGTGGTTTTTCATTAAAGTAATTCCATTAAAGTAACAGTCCATTTTTTTTAGAATTATGTGAAGACGACTGCAATGTCCATACGAAAAGCAGAAAGAAAAAGCATATGGGAATCAAATGTATTGCCTTACATTAAAAAGCAGACTAAAATAAGTTATAATATTTTGTTGAAATGTATTTGGTAAATTTTCACTTTAGAAAAAAACAACACACAATGGCACAAAGACACATTTTAATATTTAATCTTAATTTTTAGTTCAAAATCCTCCATATCGCTACCACAAAAAAAAAAAATAAAATAAACAGAAGATGTTATTTAAACAACTTTCAAAGCACTCAGAGTTTGAGATCAGTTTTGGTTAGCAGCTTGTCCTGCCTTGTCCATGGCTCCATATGATGATGCTCTGGATATTATTTGCTCTTACACTTAGCATGAGGTTTTGATTTCTACTTAAGAAATTTTCTATAAGCTTGTTCAGTTCCTGAGTTTGTGATCTCCTAATTCTTGCAATAACAGACACAGCTATATAAAATCCTTATAATGCATTTTTCAGAGAGAGATTACACCTTAGTTGATCACTTAGAAAGTAGAGATCTTTTTATAATCTTATTATTTTTTATAATAAATCACTTTAGGAATAGCTAACTTCCCAGAAAAGCAAATGTCAGGATAACTATATTTAAAAGTACAGTAAGCCTAAATATTTCTACTAAACTCCCAGTAAAGTCCATTAAACCACTGTCTCTGTTTTCAGTGGAAGTTACAAATATCCTAAGAACCCTCACTCTACCTCAATGGAATACAGAGCATCAGATCCCTCCATACTTAATGTATTAATATAAAAGTAATTTTGTAGATTAGTTTTGTCACACACTATAAAAACATTAAAGGGCAGGTACAGATTTCCCAAACCAATAGATCAGTAATAAAACGTTCAAACCATTTTCACTGTTGGATATTAGCCAACAAATTAAAGTAGATTGAGAAAAATATTACCTTTCTTCTCCTGACAACTGGGGATAGAGGCTTTTCAAGCTTTTATTATGGCCTGATTTTTCACTAAAGATGCAAAGTTATAAACTGGGTAAAAGACAAAATTAATTTTTGTTCAGAGATGTCTTTTTCTTTTTGTTAAAATGGATATTGGTACAACTTAATGGATAATTTACAATATTTAGCCCAGCTGTACACTGATATATTGATTTCTTGATCTTGCATCACTGATGAATGCAATTCCATTGAAAAGGTACGAAAAATGCCTACAGCTAGACAGACCTTTCACAGAAAATGAGACTGAGAAAATATACTTTCTGGAATATATCAAAGCAGTCCACTTCAGCAAATTGTACATGGTGATACTTAATTGATTTTGCTGCACCTGAAGAAAACAACGAGGCTTGCAGAATTTTACCATTAAGAACGCTTAAGCCCACATAAAATTGCGCTTCAGTTTTGTCCAGAATTCAGTTGCTGCTGCATTGAGAAGCTGCATAGAATGAGCCCCAAGGGGGGAAGAACTAAAACGAATAAACATTCCTCAAGTCTCCAGCACCATAGAACTGTTTTGTTAACTGGTGGTAGGAAACAACATATATTACATGGCATCTAAAAATTAAGGGCTCAATGGCTTCCCAGTTTATTCCTTCAGATTCTTAAAAATGTTCTTATTTACAATACATTTTCACATCAGCTATCTGCATCAGACTTAGCTTAAGGCCAAAGCAGTGAGAGTTCTCTGCCTTGCAAAAATGAATGATAACAGAAAGAAAATCAGAAACATTTCACTGGATTCTAGACAGCAAAGTGCGAACTGGAAAAAGGAATCTTTAAGGGATGTAATTACATAATTTTTTGGGGAAAACACACCAAGTACTGGAAAGGACATTTTCAGTATATTTGAAGAAAGGCAAATAACTAAAGAACACAGAAAAAACATCCCAAAGAGAAAAGCATGAAAGTCTGCATCGTTAGGTTGCAATTATTCTATACTGGTATGTTGAATGGCAGCGGTACAGCTGTGGTACAATTAACACACACCTCCTCAAACTCTGTTATTAAATGACCTCCAGAATGCTATCTTTTGGCCTTGCCCTAAGAGTACTCCTTCATTCAGCATACATGATACATGAAATAACTAATATTATCTCTGGCATCTATGTCTTCTCTGATGAATATGGTTACAACAATTTTTCCAACACTAACCAATCTCTTGATAAGTAACCTATTTCCGTCACTAAGTAATCTATTGGTATTAGAGCTTCAGAGAGAAGAGCTACTATTGTGCAACAGGGAATGCCTGCCCAACTCTAAGGAAGATGGGAACAGATCTACCAGCAAAATGCAACCATATAAACCATCTAACTTCACTGTTTTCACTAGCATTTGACAATAAATTCTTATTCATTTCACTTTTCAGGAATACAGAAGAGTTCATATACATTTATTTAAATCTGAGGCAGATTGTGAACATTTATGAACTTCAAACACAAGAAAGAATTAAAGGACTTTGAATATAAACAACCCAAATTGCTTTGTTTTATTAACAACAATTCAATTAGTCTATGATTTTATTGTTCCTATTTAAACCAACACAGTACTCGAATATCAGTCTATGTTTTAAATTCTGTATTATGTACACAAACAGGTACTTGTAAGGCTTCAAGAAACTTGAACTTCAGATTTATTTAAACTCTCAAATTCTCTGTTGCCTTCACTGCATTTTACAATGTGGCAAAAGAGTGAATTTAACAAGAAAATGCTGCCTGGAGCATAACCTTAATCACCTTCCAACAGCCAGCCAGCATTTTTTTTCTTTATTCCATGTAACTACAACCTATGTCTTCTGTTCCTGTCTTCATGTCGTCTTCACATTTGCAAATTGTACGCAAACATCTGTAAGATTGCACTGATCAACTAATGCTCAAAGTAGAAGACTCCCTGCATTAAAGCATGTTGAAGAGTACGACTGGTAAAAGGGAACAAGACTAACCATTTGTGACTGATCAAGCTTCTTCTATCCTCAAATTCAGGATCAATATGCAAACAAGGTTCAAGAAGCTAACAGGTTAGTGATATGGATCAGGTCTAAAGGCCTGGAATGTATTACCATAAGAATTTTTTAAAAATAGAACAGAATGAGACTTAGTCACCTATTGGAGAAAACAATGGGTCACTAAATAATACACTGGCCTGAATCTAGGTTCAATTCTAAATTTTTCCATTAACTTTCCACATTTTCTTGAATGTGTGAATTAAATCATTTATTCTAGAGAGAAATAGATATAGATGGATTTCTATTATACAACAGTCCGTTTAAAAAGTGCCATATTAAGTCCCATTTTTATGGAAACATTAATTTGCACTTCTAAAAGTGACTGCTGTTATAAAATCAGGGTTGTATTTTATTCCCATTAAATACCTCAAACGTAATTTTTAAATCACTATGTTCACAAAGACACTCTATCATTAATAACAAAAGAAATCAAATAGATAACATTCAGTAAGCAAAATACCCCTGATCTTTCTTTTCTGCTGACAGAAATACAGATTTTTAAGTCAATTAAAGTCTGTTCATTCATCTGAGAGAATAATATTCTGCTGACTATTTCACATACAATAAATCTATCTACAGTAATTGACTGGATTTTGTTCGAAAACATGCTGCAGAGCATTAACAGATATACCAGTGTAATGAGCTGCAGCTGCTTGTCAACAGCAGTGCACAGTATACTCTGAAGAAATTTGTTACATCTCTGATAAGCAAAGTCCTTTTTCACATCTTTGATTACTAAGAAATATTGTATATTTGCCCATGAGACTGACTTTTTTAGTCTGCTACCTAAGAATTTCAGTAACTGGCAGAGAAAACGTCTGACTATTCAGCTCAATTCAAGACCAAGTTTAGTTGTTTCAGAAGCAAATTCTCCTTTCACTGTGCTAGTTCATTTTCAAGATCACACCAAATAAGGACAGCTCTGAAGGATTTATAAGGCCGAATACAAAAAGTTGATCGAGAGAAATCTCCTTCCACAGAAAAGAATATGGATGAGGATTTTAAAGAGCCAACATCATTGCATGGTAATTATTTGACATCTTGCCATTGATCCAGGCATGCAGGGTCATCCATTTCACACTTTCACCTAATGCCGGTAGCAATCTAGGACTGACTTCAAAATACTCTTGGCATCAGTTATTTCTCTGAACACAAGGGCTTTCCTAACAATAAACACACGAAAATCATTGTCTACCATGTCAAATCTTTTCTTTCAAAATGGACAGGTCTGTTCTGTTGGTTCTTTTATAAAAAAAAACAAAAACATGACACCAGCCAAAAAAACTCCACACAACTTAGAAATCACCCAAATGCCTGCCATGAACTTCTTTGGAAGGAAATTCTCTTGTAAGAGAATCTCCAATCTTCTCACTCATTTTTGTTATTAACATAAACGTATGTACTCACCCTGCAAAAGATAATAGCTTTTTCTTGGTCACAAGACAATAGTATCTAATGGGTTAGAGTTTCAAAGCTATATATGTACCTAAGACAACTGATAGGAAACTACTTGGATTTCCAGTAGTGCCTATGCAGGTTGTGTTCTTGGCTCCCACTGGAAACGGTAATGAGTTATGCAATAAAAGTACACTTTGGCATAAATTATGCCAATCTGCCACATGCTGTTTTCAAATTACAGCTGTAAAATACACTATATTTGTCCAAGGTTTATTGCTTTGAATCACTGAAAATCTCTTGATCTAGGGCCAAAAGCCTTAGTTTTACCAAGCTCAGTGCTTAACGTTTCATAAGTCTTTAATCAATTTTCTCTTTCTACAGATAGCCCACCATTATTATTATTGTCACATGATCTGTACTGAAATTTTTACAAACCAATAGTATTATTTCCAGAGCTGATTAAGTAATGAAACCCCTGAAGCAATCATTAAAATTCACAAACATTCTCTCATGAACTGTTTTACCCTATATATATATATATACACACACTGCTCCAGGGTGGCTCAAAATATGACAGGTACAAAACCAAAAAAATACCTGAACTGCATTTTAATTTTGTCTTTCTCATATTTATATTTCAAAATAGTTTTCTTTCTAAAAAGTTATTTATAATAACAACATTACATAAACAATAATCTCAGACCTTCCTCAAACACTTTCAGATCTATAAATAATTGGTAATCATTTTCCAGGTCATAATGGACTTACTTTCTTTTGAGATATACCTGTCTGTGAAGGAATTTTCCATTTTAAAAACTTATTTTCTTCTTAATGCTTTTTGGAGAAAGGGGGCTTAGGATTTTATTCCTGAAATCCTTTTCTACACATAGCATGCACTCTTTATATTGGAAAGAAGCCTGGCTCTAAAGCTCACTGGAGTTGGAAAGAACCTGACTGTTGTTTATTATGGCTCTTGCTTCTCAATAAATGCCTCTTTCCATTTTAATACTAATAAAGTCCTACCTTTGATTATCCTTGGCTTTGTTTTTTAACTTTCCTTTACCCCAAAGGTAAAAGCCTGGAGACTAGATTTTATGCATCAGGATTGTGTTTTACTCCAGTATTACAGATAAAATCCTTTAAAAAAAAAAAGCAACTAGAAGGAACTTATAGAAAATTTCAATTGATTTTAATGAGGCCAAAACTTTATCCTACATATTTTTGTTTTCTTTCCCTTTAAAGCAATGAGACCTTTAATTTATACAATTACATAAACATACACAAGCTTCTCAATTTAAATATCATACAGCCAAAAAGCTGTTCTTGTAGCCTTGATGTAGACCAGTAAACTAAATTCAAACTTTTGAAAATGGAGACAATTTTTTGGGCAACAACCCACCTGTATAAACAATAGCAAAAATAACTTTGTTAAATAACTATCAGTGATAACGCCGTACTACACTGAAGCTCATGAGCTCAAGCAGCACCCTATAAATTCAAAATTAATCCTTGACCTTCCTCAGAAGCAGCTGTTTTGACTGGAAGGCAGCTAGACTGTATGGTTCTTGAAGGGTTTAACTACCACACTCCCACACCATGGTTGTACCATTATCAGATAACTCTGCTGGCACAGATTTGAATTCTCAATAAAGCAAACACCAGCTGTAATAAACAGCAGTTAGTAGTGACTGTTTAATCTAAGACTATGGAGTTATCTTGGTATGCATCTATCCAGCCATCCCAGTAGAAAGTGGTGGGAATCAAAGATCCACATGTGATCTGGTTCAAAACACTCCTCTCAGACTCATAAAATGTTATATATCATGCTGTCTCCAACAACATTTTGCAGGCAGCTTGTAGGATCAGGTAGGCTGGGCATTTCTACATAAAACTAGGGAGTCACGCTCACATGGGTGTTACTCTAGTCCTGTGAATATTTGCCCAGAGACATGTGGAGTCACCAACCTTGGAGATATTCAGAACATGGACAAGCAGAGCCCTGCTAATCTGATCCAGTTTTGAAGTCGGACCAGATGAGTGCCACAGAGTCTAATAACTAATAACCTTAGTTATTCTATGATTAAATGATTCTATCAAAGTATGTGGAAAATCTCCATGAAGTGCCACTCCATAACTCTATCCTGCAATATTCAATTTACCTGTTCTGTTTAGAATTTTAATTTTAGGGATCCTAAGTTTAAAATACTCTTGGGCATTTTCTAATTGGGGGGGGAAAAAAATCAAACTCTGAACCTATCAGTTCCTTCAGGAAAATCAGAAACAATAATTAGTTATGCTATAATTTCATCACTATACCCATAGTTTTCCAAACATAACATATGAGAATCTATCTTAACAGGTCAAGGTTGTTAGGTTTTGCAATTTTAGTGCCATTCTGGTGATATCTGAAGCTTGATTTGATACTGGATGCAGCTTCTAATGTCTCCCTTTCATTAAAAAGAATATCTCCTTTGTGCAATACATTATGCCTGGGTTAGCAGCAGAAAAAAAGAAATGCTATTTCCTTTTTAAAAAACTATGTTCGATATTGAGAAACAATTTATATATTTGAAATGTTTGGCAATACTATAGCACAGAAAAATATATACAGACATTGGTCATTTAGTGTTTTCCACAGATGCTATTTATCAAACTGCCATACATTCTTCTTGCAGACATCGTGTATTCACCAAGCTTTATCACGTATATAACATTTGGAGTGTGTAACATACCCTGGCTGAAGACAGAATCACTCATTTTTCTATTCTAAAACCAGTCCAATTGAGAACTGGTACCACTAATTATTCTTCCGTAAATTCTTACATAGAAATATGATAGAGCTTAATTGATCCAGAAATAATATAACTAAAGAGGAATTGGAAGCAATTCCTCTTCTGTAGCCAGTGCCATACACTCAAACCTATTATGAATTTCAATACGAAATGCAAGTTAATACTGCCAAAAACTGGTAGGTCCTCAGTATGCAAACAGGCCTTCACTGGCTGTTTATTCATAGCAAAGTGCACAATGCAGGATGCATCCAACAATATCATATATACATTAAATCTCTGTTTCCTGTGCATATGATACAGGATTGCTCCACATATATACTGCAGACGTTTCTCAGGAATCTCGTATTTGGTCCCCACAGCTTAGATGTCTAGAAACCCAACAGATCACTGTTCAAATATAAAAGGTAAATCTTCAATTACAATACAAGCCAACTGAAATAGTTGGTTTGCCTACAGAAGACCCTGAAGTTCAGTAAACTACTTAACTGGGGGAGTGTGGGGGGTGGAATCTACAGTTTTAAAAACAGAGACAAGATAATTTTTCCAAACTGCCCAAGAGTTAGGTGAAAGAGACTGTTCACTCACCCTAAGTGGTAGATTGATGCCACTAAGCATGAAGGGAGAGGAATCTTTCCGCTTAGGAAAGAAATTGTTTTAACTTTCTCAGGAGAAAATGTCAGCAATCAAAAGCCTGATTCAATAGAAAGTAACGAACACTCTCTAGAAGCCAAGCACCCTCACTTCACAGTGAAAACCAAATGCAACCAGTTCATTCTGTACCTGGCAAAAATACGTCATGCTAAAACCCATAAGACAGTACAATATGTCTATTTGAGATGAATCGGGTTTCTTAACCTTAATTGGGAAAACGAGCTTATTTCTGAAGAAGAGATTCCAAGTAGGTATAAATTAGAGATGAAATATAAATCCATTTCACATTGTTATAAAGCGTCATGGAAACTTAGAGCAACTGAGAACATAGTATATATTTCATGTTTTCCCCCCAAACAGACCTGTATTTTGCAAAAATTATAAGCAAAGTAACACAAATACAGACTTACAGGGGATAGGAAACACAGAAGGTTCTAATTTCAAACCATAGGTACCACCCACCTATCATTCAACTCTGCATGGACTCATGAGAACCAGAATGAGCTCTGAAATGCTAAGTTCCAGATTTGCTGCTCTGGCAGCATTCCTCTTTGGCTGATCAGCTTTGTGACCGATCTTGTTTTTATTACCTAATTCCCCAGCAAGGAATTAACACTTAGTTATGATTATGCTTGCCTAATTATAAATACAGCAGATAGAATACTCAAGCAATATAAGGACTAGATAACTTAAGGATATTTTGAATTTAGAAATTATTGAAAATTATTCAGGAAGAAAGAAAATGCATTGCCATTCAGAAGTGTCTGTGATTACGGACATTTAAATAATGTAAGTGATTTTCAAAGTTGCCAACATAAGTTGAACGCTCAGATTTAGTGAATCTAAATGTGATTCACTTGTCTAGATAACAGCCTAAAAAGAATAGAGATTCTAAATAACGACTTATACCTGTAATTAGCCATAATCTTTCTCCAAACTAGTTTGCAAACTGCACTTCGTGCCATATTTACTACTAAAATGAAGTTATATTGTCATAGTACCTAGGACAAGAACAGTCCCATATTGTGCTAAACTCTGAATAAATGAAGGAAAAAGACGATTCTTGATCCTCATCATGATGACTTAACATAAATACTTATACCTTGCATATCTAACACCAACTGCAGATCGACGTATTTTGACTGTTCCCCATCTTGAAATTTCACATTAGCCAAACCACACTGAGAGGGAGAGCCTATTCTTTAGCAGCATTACATCAGAACGGTTTCATTAATGCAAATATCTGAAATACAGTTTTTGCCCTTGCTGAACATCTAGCTCTAAACATTTCCTTGTCTGCACAAAAGGTAAGGATATATGAAAAAATACTTTTTAAATGCTCACACTATAATCAAAACTGATTGGAAAGAAGCAAAACTCTGTATACACAACTGGGAAGGGAAGAAACTGCAGCACAGAAAGAGTTTCACCCAGTGGCAGCTTGCCACTGAAACGATAGTAGGCAGTGCTATAAAATGGACACTCTACATAAAACTTCATTGCCAGTCTTCTAGCTCTGAAGGGTTGGTGCTTGACTTTCTCAATGCTTATGGACATTGTACTGCCCATAAAGTTATTTGATTAGAAAATATATCTGGGGAAAATATAGCTTCTAGCACAAATGCACGCTGTAGTTTGAAATTATCCATATTCATTCTGATGTGCCTCCATAAAGACATATGACACTTCAGATGCACATGTTGGCAAGCCTGAGACTTTTAAAAAGGCTTTACTGAGAGAAGTGGCATGTTCAAACAGTGGAAAATACTCCAGAGTTTGCTAGGGGCCTGACTGCTAAATAACAGGGAAAAAATGCTTAAAACCAGAACCATATTCTCATGCTGTTCAATGGGTTTCCCAGTGAGTGGTAAATGAGAAAATAGGCTTTAAACTCTGCTTCTGGCTTAAACTATGGGAAGGTGATAAAGTATATCCACTGAATAGCAAAATATTTCACGATGAAATCTAAAGAGAAGCTAGCTTCACTATAAAATTACATTTTAACAGTTAAACATAGTAGAGTTTTACCCATGAAGCTTCATAGCATTTTAAGACCAATCCTACTCCAGCTGAAGAACACAGACTTTCCCAGACCTGAATGGGAGCAGAATTAAGCAAACTCTGCACTAGCACAGGTGATTTTTCCACCCTTTATTTAATGACTTACTGGTTTCAATTCTCTCAATATGTATCTGCTTCCAGGATGTTTATGAGAAATAATCAAAATCACTTCACTGAGCATCTTTGTTATCGTTAGTATGATAATGTATACCAGACAATACATAGAAAAAGCCTAATTCAATGACTTAAGTAAAAAGCAACTTTGGTGAGTAGTAAGCATGGAAGAAAGTATCATATAGCCTTTTACTTTTAGACTTGAAAATGCTGCTGGTTTGGTTTTTTTCTGTAGTGTTTTGTGTGGTATGATCGATGATATCTCTTTGAAAGGCCAGTCTATTTGGGTCAGGGAAGACACAGAGACAGGGCCAAGGTGAAAGAGTTTTCATTTGCTAGTTTTTCAGTGGATTAGCAGAATCAGAAATGTTAACAGTTTGTTTTGTCCTTAGTGCTTAAAGCAAAACTATTACAGTATTTCTCTTCTCAAAAATCAGTTGTCAGTATCATTATCAGTTGTGTGAAGTCAGTATCAAACAATATGAATAATATTTAAAGGATTTACTTTTGGTATGCAAGCACCCATGATGTTACTGACAATAAGTGATAGATTTTTGGTAGTAAACAGTTTTAAAAAGAGAGCCCTAAATTTATAGCAATACCTCCTTTGATCCCATGTCAATTTGATGGATCTCTGTCAATTAAATCAGAAACACATGATGACATTCAAATAAAAAGTTAAGAGGACATTTCAAAGATGGCCAGCCTGAACAAACTAATAGAGGAGTAAACAGACATCAAGCAATAGTGACTACTAAACCTGACAGATTATTGACCACATTATCATCAGCATCAAAACCAGTATTTGTATCATACAGCAGTGACAGCTTTCTTCTTTAGAAGAAGCCAACAGAGAGGAAGATCTGCTAACTGGTCAAGCCAAGTCAAGAACACAGGCTTCGTCTTTGTGAGCTCTGGTCCTGTTTCCTCAGCTACACTTTTCATAGATGAGCTTGTTGTTGGCTTGAATATAGCATTAAACAAACTGGATATACAGAATACCATAAAACATACTATGCTATTTTTCGGGTATACTCTAAGATTGGTTAATGCCTGAAGCTTTCACTGAGTTTCAATGTGCATTTCAGAAATAGCTTTTAGTAAGTAGATAACCCAGGTAGCTCACTAGAAAATAAACTATGTTTCTTTTTGTTTCAACAATTTCACTCTAGCGTGCAATTCTCCAGGGTCCAATAGTACTGAAGCAACTGTCTTCAGAAGCAGGTCTTCCCTATAAAGCTCAGCTCTTCTTTGGCTTAAGTCTTTTTGTGTAACCTTGACATAGATTGACTTCCTCAGAGAAAATTGCCACTCCCTTCTTGTTTCAGAGAATGAAATATAAATTAGCTTTAGCTTAATCCCATAATCAGTATATAATGTTTCAAGTATAGGAGATAGATGGTGCTTTGGAAACTGAGCCATCAACGTACAACACTCTGGACACCTATATGCAGATAACACAAACTCTGATCTTTTACTGTCAAGTGTTGTTCAAAGAAATGTTTTATATTCAGAGCTTTGTACCTTATAGGTTGTGGCTGCAAAGCCAACTCTACAGATTAGTATCACAGATCCCAGCAAAATAAACTTTCTATGGAAATCCTAGGACTTGAATGACATTTTCCAAAGACCTCTTTATTAAATAAGGTAAGAAAGATGTATGTATTAAGTAAAATGACAAGAAATTTTTTTAAACATTGGTGTTGCCGAAAAAGCTACGTTAACCTGAACACTGTATAGGCTACGAAGCTATTTTATAAGCACTAACAGAAATCCCATATTGTCTATTAAAAAAAATTATCAGCAACCCTAAAAATTTATTTCTTCTACAGCATAAAGCATAATTGAAAGGAATTAACAAAGAGGAGTTAGGTTAATAGTGCACAGCTATAGAACAAAATTTACTCTAAAGAACTGTGAAAAGGAAGATAATGAATATGTTTTAAATCATGCTGCACAATAGGAATTTACTCAAAAAGCAACACTGAAGAAGTGTTGCAAGGGAAATGATAATAATAAACCAAATTTTCATTTTCCAGGTGTTTTTATAGATAAGTCTGCTTTTTACTGCATGTGCTGTATACTTGCTGGATTGATTCTGAAGTTAGGATGAATTTGACTCACTTAACTTTTCCTTGCTTAGAGAATTGGGAAAAAATCCATTCTGCTGATTTTTTTTTTTTTTAATACACATCAAGGAACTTTGCTCCTAAGCTTGAGCATTTTGTGAGGATGTTATACATGAATTATATGATGTAAAGCTACACAATGAATATTATTTCAAAGACTGAATGGATTTGAAGCAGAGTATGAGGGCAGAAACTGCATTCAACTCAACATACTAGTTGGCAATTAGGCCAATATATACAATGTTGAAATTATGAGGAAGGAGAACTGATATTTGCAGATATAATGTCATCTGGAAAATAAATGGTCTGATTGTCTAAGATTGTGATTGTGCAAGATATTTCACAGAAGATACTACTGTTGATTAATGCGTCTTTTTAGCTTAAAGGTAAGAGCAACTTTGATTTCTAAAATATGGAATTTGTGAATTTCTTTACTACATAGTAATAATAGATGCAATTCTATCATGCAGTTTCAGGTATAAGGAAAATCTGAATAAATGTTAACATTGCTGTAAAACAACATCCAAACAACACAAGAATTAGTATTTTGCTGCTGTAAGATTAAACCATGTTCTTGAACTAGAAATATGGACATAGAATTATTTCAGCTAAACAATTTCAGACTCAAAGCAACCACACTACTAAGAGATAGACATATACCTAAGGAGGGGTGTGGAGACACATAACATCTGTTTTATACATCTATAAATTTTGGGAATTCATGGCATCAAAGTTCTCAGCACTAGGAGAAGGTTATCATTGCTGAATGTTTTGTGGAGAAGATATTAGTCAAGCACCCTTTCTTATTAGCTGCTTCTATACTTCCAATATATAGGAGATAAAGATCCCCACTGACCAAGTAATGAAGAGATCAATAACAGCCTCTCTCATGCAGACACCTTGCTGAGAGCTCTATTACACAAATGCCATACCTGGAAGGCAGTTGTCTTGTGACTGCACACCCTGGACAGGGTTGCGATGGGAGTACTGCTCGCTACACCCATTTGTGAAGCACCTGAATGGACAACACTGCAGATGCTCATGTTTCAAGATGTGCTAGACCTACTGAACATGGTCAGAGTTTCTTTTTAACATACGCATGACCATAGATCTCTTTTCTGGTCATTTTTAACTGTAATGGTTCCTGTCTCTCTGGTCTATGCAACTCAACTGATAATAAGAAAAGTGTCCAACTCTACAGGTTAAAAGTCTATGAAAAATCACACCAGTAAAAATAGTTTTAACAACTGCCTAAAATATTCCTGAAATAGTTTGCTGCAAAATATATTTAATTTACCGAACATCAGTGGGCAGAATAAAAGTTCTACAACACCTTATTTAGGATAACTAACTAGTCAAACTCATACCAATATACTTTTTGTGCCATACCTCAGTGCCACATGTTCAATACACTGGATAAAAGCCGAAGCCTTTTTCTTTTTAAAAGAAATCATGGCTGTGAAGAAGAGAAAAAAGTTCACGTGAAGTGAATTACACAACTTTGAGGAGAATAAATTCACTTTATTCAAATTAAAATAAGTATTCTAAAGCAGAGACCCGACCTACTTGAAGACATTAGGGGTTTTCTAGTTATGTGGAGGGTACTGAAATCTAATGACTCTTCCAAAAATTACCTGTGAGGAAAATGGGGCAGTTCCCATTGACTTCAAAGCACTTTTGAAAGACCTTAAGGAAGATGGGAAAGCCTTAATGAGGACGGAAGACTTGGATGAAAATCATTTACTCTAACTGGCATTTTTAAGGGGTAAGAACAATGAAAGGAATCTCTTTTTAAAAACAACAACAAAAAAACAATGGTTGGGCAGCACAGAGGAGTTTTTAGCAGCTTAGAAAATATCCTTGTAGAAAGATAGCTACAAACAGGGAATAAGGTGCAAAGAAACACAAAGCTATTTCTAGTAGGGGGAAACAGAATTTGGTAATTTATAGTCATCCTGATTATAATTTTAGTATGGCTTTTATCCTGAACTAGAACGAGAAGGAATGTGCAGCATGAATTATCCATGTGATCTGAATCAAACTTTCATGTTGATTCCCTAGCGTTTGCTGGCTTGTCCTACTTATTTCAGAGTAATTTAAATGTGTTCTGTTAAATTCATTTTATTTTTAAAATCTAAGCTGGTTTTTATATTTTCTATTTGCAATATCACAGAAACCATATCTCACTTAACTGTCTTATCTCTCACAGTAAGGTGTCACACTATTTTGTACAAAAAGATCAAAACAAAGCATATAGAAGGCTAAATGCCTGTTACCTGAAATAGCCTGTGTTTCAAACCAATCCCATTTCAAGGTAAACAAAGGCCCATTTAGCAAGTCTGGCATTTGGTTAGCTATACAATTTACCTTGCTGCAGGTCATAGCTTTCAAGTTATGGCAGAATGATAGCTTGCATGGGCTGTTTACTTCTTAATACAGTATATATTACACTGAACAAAGACACAGCTACTTCATCCTCAAAATGTCTAGCAACTACAAAAGATATCATTAACACATGACACAACACTACTTTGAAGGCAGAACAGTCCCATGGATGCATACCATAGCTCTGCTGCTGCAGAAGCTGACAAAACATTTGGTTGTCAAAAAAATCTTTATGTATCAGCTTTATAACTGAAGTAGATGAAATATAGCACTGTAGGGAAAGTCTGGATAGAATAGCTATTGGCTAAGGCAACGATCAGAAATGGCATAGTCTTGAATTTATTTCTTGGTTTTGCCACTGGTTAGTTTTGAAATTTCATAGAAATCACTTTTGTATTCTGCAGGGTGGGAGGAGTGTCTCATCCAATGCTTGTGCAGTACCTGACAGGAGAACTGAGAATGGCAATGAATAATTTACCCTTTGAGTAGCAGGAGTTGCATCACAGTAGAGCAAAGCCATGGGATGTACATAGCTCCAAAGAGCTGGATTTCTTCCTCAGCCACTGTGTACCAGTACTTATGATTTCATAAGAAATTATTTGGATGTGGCAGTTCAGTCATCAAGGAAGTCATCAGCAGTAGCACCCGGTGGGGCACAGCCAGCTCTACTAAGTGCCACTAAGAGACAAAGGAAGTGTGAGCTCTTGGTAACTAGGGCAAAGCACAAGTGTGCTTGTCACCAACTCTGCCTATTCTTCAGCCTTTAAGTGCTTTGTTCCGCTCCCAGTGAACATGCTAACACACAGCTGATTCCTGGTCTAACAGCACAACATCATATGAAGAATAAAAAGGCAGTTTGTGCCTGTCTCAGGTGGTTGGAGAAGCACTGTAGTTCT
Source organism: Gavia stellata (assembly GCF_030936135.1). Classification (NCBI taxonomy): domain Eukaryota; kingdom Metazoa; phylum Chordata; class Aves; order Gaviiformes; family Gaviidae; genus Gavia; species Gavia stellata. Next base: position 10,115,501 of record NC_082603.1, on the reverse strand, counting down.
GAATGTCTTCAATACATAGGAGATAAAGATCACCTGAATGTTTCCACATAAAACACGTTCAGGTTTCACAGCTCTTTTGGTGCATGCAATTGGATTCCTTTCAAAGGAAACTAAGCCAGCAGCTTTTCTTGAAAAGCACCTCAGCATATGGCAGACTAGCAGAAAGTCATCCAGTGTGCACCTAATACCTTTTCCCTTCAGAAATCTTCAAACCATACGTTCATATGGTGACAGTGGATCAAGGGACCAAGTAATCGGAATAAACCCTTGAATCACATATAAGAAAGGTAGACGTAGTCTCAGCAATAACTGCCTCAATGTACTTATCTCATTGCAATGAAATACCTAATGTAAACAAAGCCACAATTTAACTAATTTCAAAGTTTGCTACATGGCAAATTCTGGGTCTCTGTGTCCATTTCAAAATTTGCCATCACTGCAGTAATAAGGATGAAAAATTTAAAAGTAATCTACAGAAGCACACATTTTTTCAAATTGCTCTGATTATTTAGAAAGAGTACCGGGAAACAAAAAACAAAAAATGCATTAGTCAAAGATGAGTGCAAAATTCCCATTTGAGTCAAGTGCTGGGATCATGCTGTGGTGGAACGTGTTTTATTTAAGTTGGTGACATTTTCTACTCAGTAGAACCAGTTTCAGTTTGAAGTAACACTATTAACTTCTGGGTTTAAATCAAGGTGACAACAATGCCTCAATAAGCCTGTCTCTTACGAATATTTTTTTCAATAGTTAATCTTTGTTACACAAAGATAGTTTTCTTCTTTTGTGTTCTCTCATGCTCTTCACTGTTCTTTGCAAAATTCTTCTTTTTGCCCAGAGACGTGGTTTGCGCTATAACTTCCAAACTGCCATAATTTGTCTTGCTGGGACATTCTAATTTTCTACTACTTCCTCAGACATATAGGGCCTGACTCCCACTTAATTTCCACCAATTTGTACTACTGTTAACTACCTCCAGTGAACTCTCTTGTAGTTTAAGTAGTGATACAAAAGGAATTCTGTACAACTGAGCTGTCTCTGCTTCAGCTGCCATAATTTCTTTGTAGTTGCCTCCAAGTTGCTGGCTGTTTTCTCGGGACCGTAGTCAGACAGGCATCCTTCTAATGACTATAGAAAGATGTGCGACCTACTAGCTGCTGAATAGCTGAACACCCAGGGAATATTACTGACAGAAAGAAAGGCTTACAAATTGAATGGCTATGAAAAATGAAAGAATAATAGAAGCCTGTTTATGCAGATTGGAGGGAGACTCCTATGACTACATTTCATGGAAGATGAGAAATATTCCTAAAGTAGTCATTCAAAACTAATGGGAAAAACCTCCTCCTTCAGAAAACTAGTCCCTTTCCCATCACACCCCTTTCTGATAATTTAGCCTCAACTTCATGTTATTTCAGGCGGCCATATAAGTATGGAAAGCATTATTTCATAAATTAGGACCTTTTAGAAGTAGTTTTACCCATGGGTCTCTATTATGAATAAGGAATATGCAAGCTTGCATATTGCTCTTTCCTCATTTGTATCCACTGAATCACTGAGAAGTAAATTTCCAGGGGAATTTATCTATAACCTAAGTCATTCCTTGGACAAGCAGTGAACAATCTGGACTCAAAAAAACCCCAACTTGCTTGCATAAAACATTCATTGAATAGCAAACACAGCCTCCAAAACAGCAGCACGTTCACAGGCTATTCACAGACAAAGGGCTGATTCACAATCAGGACAAAGACAATTGGGGACCACAGCTTGTTCAAGCAGCTGTGTGGAACAAAGAGCCTATATGGACACTCAGTTTTAACTATTTTACCAATAAATAAAATACCTCTGTAGTGACACAAGAGTCCCTTGGGTGAACATCCAAGGTCCTTCCTTCTGCAGTGGCCTGCTCTTGCAGTATAATGAAAGAACGTACAAAATGAAAATAATTTCTTAGAAGCACCGAACTGGCATATTATAAGAAAACGTGAATTACCTTCTTGTGCAGTTATGACCATATCAGCTCTATTTCCAGTTTGTTTTTGCAAAGTCATTGATAGCAATTCCACTGCTTGCAGATGCACAACTGGGGAAGACTTCCAACAACATTTTCCTGAATTAAGTTCATGCATAGTTATTACAATGTTATTTTATACATTTTGTATATCATAGTCCATAATACAACACACATTAAATGGTTAAAGAATTTAAGGTTGCTAGAACACATCATTTCCTGTATCAAATGTCTAGTGTCTACAGTAATGCAAGTCAACAGATGGCTGCTTTTCAATCTGACAAGACTACGGAAGTATTTCCTTCAAGAATAAAAATCTTGCTGTAGAATCACTACGCTTAGCAGCAAGAATGAGACAGAATGACTGGCTATGTATTTGCTCTTATGTATTTCTGTGAATACTGCATTTTGAAGGGTATTAGCAAATGATCACACAGTCTCATTCAAAGAAGAACTTCTCTGCAGAGAAGCTAGTGCCATTGCTCAGGGAAGTTTTGGAGAATACAGACCCTGCAGTAATGAGGCTGGAGTAATACCTGGATGCTTTCACACCTATTCTAAAGCATATCAATGGAGCCATGGAGGATCCCATCCTCCATGTTATATTCAGG